>NC_091181.1:993406-1223406 GCF_040958095.1 Procambarus clarkii | reverse complement strand
ACCTGGGAGTGGATGTGACACCTAATCTAACTCCTGAGGCACATATAAATAGGATAACGACAGCAGCGTACTCTACACATGCGAAAATTAAAACTTCATTCAGAAACCTAAATGAGGAGGCTTTTAGGGCGCTTTACACTGCCTACGTGAGACCCGTCTTAGAGTATGCCGCGCCATCATGGAGCCCCCACCTGAAGAAACACAAAGAAACTGGAGAAGGTTCAGAGGTTTGCGACGAGGCTTGTCCCAGAGTTACGAGGGATGGGATATGAAGAGCGTCTGAAGGAACTGAACCTTACGACACTAGAGAAAAGAAGGGAGAGAGGAGATATGATAGGGACATATAAAATACTCAAGGGAATTGACAAAGTGGAAATAGATGAAATGTTCACACGTAATAATAACAGAACGAGGGGACATAGGTGGAAACTGGAAACTCAGATGAGTCACAGAGATGTTAGGAAGTTTTCTTTTAGCGTGAGAGTAGTTGAAAAAATGGAATGTACTTGGGGAACAGGTTGTGGAAGCAAACTCTATTCATACTTTTAAAATTAGGTATGATAGGGAAATGGGACAGGAGTCATTGCTGTAAACAACCGATAGCTAGAAAGGCGGGATCCAAGAGTCAATGCTCGATCCTGCAAGCACAAATAGGTGAGTACACACACTCACACCCTCCCCTCCTCCTGCCATGTCCCCCCCTCTCCCGTTTTCCTTCCAGTCCTCCCTCCCCCTTCATCACATACCATCCCTGTCCTCCCCCCCTTCACTTGACTCCCCACCCCTCACCCCAGTATCGTCTGAGACCCTGTTATCCACCTCACAAATCATCATACCCATGGATGGAACATTCTCAAGTCAATAATCGACTTGAGAATGGTCCAGGAAGGACCGAAACGTCGTCGTCCCTTCACCTTCTAGTGTGTGGTCAACATACTTCAGCCACATTATTGTGACTCATCGCCTGCAGGAAGCTGAGAGTTACTGTGAGGGGTGAGACCTCAGATTGGCGTGAAGTAACCAGTGGAGTCCCACAGGGCTCTGCATTCGGTCCTATCCTGTTCCTGATATATGTAAATGATTTCCCGGAGGGTATAGACTCATTTCTCTCAATGCTGGCGATGCCAAAATTATGAAAAGGATTAAGACAGAGGAGGACTGCTTGAGGCTTCATGAAGACCTAGACAAGCTGAAGGAATGGTCTAACAAATGGTTGTTAGAGTTTAACCCACGCAAATGTAATGTAATGAAGATAGGTGTAGGGAGCAGGAGGCCAGATACAAGGTATCATCTGGGAGATGAAATTCTTCAAGAGTCAGCAAGAGAAAAAGACTTGGGGGTTGATATCACGCCAGACCTTTTCTCTGCAGCCCATATCAAGAAGATAACATCAGTGGCATATGCCAGGCTGGCCAACATAAGAACGGCATTTAGAAACTTGTGTAAGGAATCATTCAACTTTGTATACCATATATGTCAGGCCAATCCTGGAGTATGCAGCCCCAGCATGGAGTCCATATCTAGTCAAGGATAAGACTAAACTGGAAAAGGTTCAAAGGTTTGCCACCAGACTAGTACCCGAACTGTGCTGGAAATTTCCAACAATTATTCTCATCCCTAATACAATAAGATATATTTCCAGTATTAGGCTTCATACTCATTTAATACTTATTTACTAATCCTTAGTACAATGGGATGTATTTCCTGTCCTAAGTGTCATAATTAACTATACTAATGCGTAGTTTAGTATCATAGAATTCATTGCATTAGGATGTGGAGCGTCATTTAATTTTCCTTAGAATCGTGGAAATGCTGCATCAGTCAGCTAGCCACCAAGAACATTTCATATTAACATATCAAGTAGAATCTAGCCTTATTTTGTCTTTTATTAAGGATAGGCATTTATTAATAGATTCACTTTTCGTTAATACATTTATCATTATTTTCTGGAATTTATTTATGCAGCCACGATTTGCTGTGTCAGTGTGAATATAACGATAAATTGTATCTCCACTCCTGATCTTTTCTCGTATATTTAATATCGTCTAAATTAATTGACTACACCATGAGAAAAGAGGTATCACCACATAACACCTTTATTGTGACGTAAATATTCGTCACAACGCATTTCCTTCCATATAATTTATGCTCAGCACCCCTATCTTGAGGTTATCTTGAGATGATTTCCGGGCTTTTAGTGTCCACGCGGCCCCGGTCCTCGACCAGGCCTCCACCCCCAGGAACCAGCCCGTGACAGCTGACTAACACCCAGGTACCTATATTACTGCTAGGTAACAGGGGCATAGTGTGAAAGAAACTCTGCCCATTGTTTCTCGCCGGCGCCCGGGATCGAACCCGGGACCACAGGATCACAAGTCCAGTGTGCTGTCCGCTCGGCCGACCGGCTCCCTACTCATAGCTCCTACTGAGAGCTATGCGCATGCGCGACTTTTGAGCGGGAAGGGAGAGAAGACGCCATACTAGCGAGAGAGAGAGACGCGACAACCTCCATTGCAAAGGTGTTCTGAAGTCTGCTTATCAAGATTAGTCTTAATTTTGGATCATCTGGCCATCTACAGACTCCAGACTGATCCTGCAAATTCAATTTTACGGACACCACGTTCGGCAGGGAAGATTAGTATCCTTATTTATTTGTAGAGGCCTTTAAAATAGAATTGGGTTACCTCCTTGTTCGTTACGATGTTTGGCTACACCAAATCCTACGTAAATGTATAGCTGGTCCCCAGATCCATTTAGAATTTACTATTTATTGAATGATTGTGAGAGGATGGTTTCTCAGGATTCTCCCACAGCTGACTTGAATGGCTCATCGCAGTGCACAGTGCACTGATTTCGTGCACAAACCCTATCTCTGTTAACCCTGGATAGTAAACTGCCATGTTGGGTATCTCCAGGATGCCCACTTAACCAGGAATACGTTTATAATAAGGACGTCGCCGTATGTCCAGGCAGGAAGCAGTTACAGGGAAGTTAACCATACTTGACACAAGGGTCAGTGAGTACACAGGAGGTGCCAGCGTGAGAGAAACAGGACGCCAGCGAGGCGACAGATCTGACCTCTGGGGTCAGCCTCAACCGGCGTGATGGAGAATTACAACTGTGACGTGTTCATGACGTCACCTCTGCTACTGATCATGGAACGATCAATATGATTGGTTCCCGCTCTTTTGCTAAAACGCCATTGGTCAAATTGTAACCCTTTGTGTTGTGTCCCATGAGGAGCCCTGAGCCCCAGGCAAGAGCATTCAATTGAGGAAGCCCTTACATAGAGGACGTGTCCTGTTCTGTCCAATAGACTGAACACCGTCCATTCCTCACCGTCAAGTTAAACTCAGGGTCTGTGCGATATACCAACGTTTGCCCGGAATCGCGATCGTGACTATATTGTTCAGAACCCTAGTGACAAATCACCAGAGTGAAACAGACTGGTATCAGGTAACCCCTGGTGACAAGTTGAGATCGTCTGTGAGTGACTTAGAGTGAACTAAGGCAGTGCCGCCTAAGTAATCTGTGTGTGACTTTTACCACAGTGTACCGCATGGTATCATATAACCTGCAGCTGTCACTGTCCAGAGCGTGTAGCTAGTACCTCAGTACCTCGGTACCTTGAGCTGTCAGCCGTAGTGTCAGCTGTAGTCAGCCGTAGATGTAGTCACTGACAGCCGTAGTGACATCACACTACGTGATGTCACCACCAAACTCACCGCCAGTGCCATCTAGTGTGTGCGTGTGTCTGTTAGACATACAGTGCGCCCTCCTGCGAGTACTCTCCGTGTCATATACGGTTTGTGGGAAAGCCTGTCGTCAATGGTCTCACGTCATAACGAGGAAACCACCTGTCAGGCCACCTATGAGTTCTTGCATTAATGTGCCTGAGTGAGTGAGTGAATAAGAGAGGTAGCCTACCTTGAAGTACAAGATCTTGTCATTGTTTTATTGTGTCTGTCTGTGTTGATCTGAGGTATCAACCACAGTTCTCACCTTCTTATACCTGACACAGGTATAGGTGAAGACACCCGACGGTGTATGCGTGTTTATCTGTGTGGTATCACGACATTACACTCGTCTGTGAATGTGAGCTTCACATACACCATACTTTTAGTTATTGTGTGACATTAATATTGTGCATGATTTTTGCCTGTCCTATTGACAGTATTATTGTGATTTATTGAGCATCATCATTACCCGAGTATCCAGTTGGAACTCTTGTGATCCCTTTGCATACCGGCAGTTAGGTTTGCCGTGTTAATGATTGACTGTCAACTGTGTTAAGTTAGGTGTTTCTCTACGAGTGGATCCGAATCGATTAGCCAGACGTCAAGAGTCTCGCTAATACAACCATAGCCTTTCTGACGCCAATCTAAAGTAAATCAAGCACCCTTTGTATTAGTGGTTAAGTTAGTAAATAAACTACTGTTAAGCTTTATGCGGTGTTTCCGTGGAACAACTTCTGAATACTGCCAACTATTTACTCAAGTCTTCAGCTCCAGGTGTCTCCAACACCGAGTTGCCTAATTCACTAAACTATAAATGTGATGAGGACCCTAGGAGTCCCTTAAAGTGTTAAATCATTGAGGAGATTCCAACGATCAACGTGGAGCAGGACCAGGTGAGGCTAGTCTGAGAAGAGACCCTCAAGGACTCTAACTCGACCTTGCTCCCAGGCCCTATACAGTTTCTCTTGTATTTTCTCTGCTGATTCCAACAGCTTCGTGAAGCGTCTGCCACATGTACATTGGTGACGTACACATTGCAGTCGGGAAAGCAAAATAGAAAACCCCACAATGATTCTAGGGTTTGGAGTGGAATCTACATAATATTTGCATTTCAGCTGGAGTACCAGCATACACGAGATCGCAGAGTCCACCACGATCACGTGTTTCAAGGATCATTATCTCATGGCTGATTCCAGACTGATATAGAGATTGGACGTTCCTCTGTTACAGCTGAGATTTAATTAGTTCTTATTGTAGATAGTTCTCTCTCTCAGTGTAAGAATCATACATACATACTATGTTGCATTGATTACTTATTATTAATCTTTATCGTGCGGTAGTATTTTATCATTACAATGTACTAACCAATATAATCTATGCGTATGCATATTATCATTATTATTGTCTTATAATATAAGTTTCATGTAGGCTAACCTCATAGAATACACCCAAAATGTGTCATGGGAAGCTGGTTCTAGAAGGTATAGAATTTAACGGTTCATTGCTTAATAGAGTAATAGAATTTAGTTAAATATAATCATAGAGATCCAGAAGTCACAGGTTCTCTCATTTAACATCGCATTCTGATCATTCGAGCTATCTTAGATTTAATTTTTATTTGCATTCATAAAATTATACATTTAAAAGTATTAAACTAGAGCCAGGTTTCCCCATATATTTTCTGGTCATTCCAACCGAGATAGTCTAGAGAGCTACACTATTATTAACGAACCAGAATTAATACTAATTTATACCGGTTCTCAGAGCCCATATTTTCTTATCAACTTCGACCCGGATGAACTAGAATTAACATAATCAGTATAATTAGTAGAATATAGCCAGAAGTTAGGCTGTCTACAATTCATTAATCATTTATCACCCCTGATAATATTATACTCTTTTCGTTAGGGAATATTGTCAGGAGCTAGGATATCAACCCACTCTCGCACAAGACAGCACTTGTATGACTTATTGATTATAGTCAATATTTTACTTATGAATTGTGTCTGTCTCCAGGAGCCGATGCTTGGTGCTCGTCCTGTTCGTTTTCGTGGCTATTCCTTTCTCCCCCCCCCCCCAGCCGTTGCTGGGGTTCCTAATTCTTCTGCTCTCTTGATTCGCGCTGATGTTCCCTTTGTTCCTTTACTTTTTCCTTTGCCTCTCCATTGTTCTGCTGCTCGTATCTTTGTGGGGAAATGGTACACAGTTTGTTCCATTTATCTCCCCCCCGAGTGTCCCGCTTTCTCTTCCTGATTTGAAACACCTCCTAGACTCCTTGCCGGAGCCTGTGCTCCTACTGGGTGACTTCAATTGTCGTCATTCTCTTTGGGGTGACGTTCTGACGAATACCCGGGGTCGCCTCCTTGAGCCATTTCTCCTCTCTTCTTCCCTGTCTCTTCTGAATTCTGGTGAGCCCACTCATTTGGACTCTCGGACTCGCACCCTTTCCTGTCTTGATCTTTCTCTCTGCTCTTTTTCTCTTTACTTAGATTTCACGTGGCAGGTTCTTGATGACCTCCATGGCAGTGATCATTTCCCCATCCTTGTTTCCTTTTTCTCTTTTCGCCTTTCCCTCTCTTTTCCTAGGTGGCAGTTTGCTAAGGCAGACTGGAACCTATTTACGCTCAATTCTGCTCTCTCTGGCCTCTCCCTTCTTCCTCTCCCTCGCGCTCTCCTCCTTTTTCATGACACTGTCTTCAACGCTGCCCTCCGCTCTATTCCTCGCTCTTCCTCACGGGGTCCGCGGAAGTGCGTTCCCTGGTGGAATGCGGATCGTGCTCGGGCTCTGCGCTGTAAGCGTGCAGCCTGGAAGAGGCACCGCCGTCGGCAGACGGCCGATTCTTTTCTTTTCTTTCGGAAAGCGAGTGCGGTGGCCCGTAGGGCCATCCGTACGGCTAAACATGAATGTTGGGCATCCTATGTCTCAACAATTACGTCCGAAACTCCTCTGCCCCAGATCTGGAAGCGTATCCGCAAGATAGCGGGTAAGTTCATTCCGGATGTTTCACCGGTCCTTCACCTCCATGATACTCTTGTGGCGGACCCGTTGCAGGTCGCTTCCGAACTGGGTTCCCACTTTTCTTCTGTTAGCTCTGGTCTTCATCTTCCCCAATCTTTCCTTCTTCGTAAACCTGTCCTTGAGTCCCGTCCTTTAGATTTCTGCACTTGTCTTCAGCTTCCCTATAATGATCCCGTCTCTCTCTCTGAACTTCGTTCTGCCTGGCCCTCTGCGGTTCTACGGCGGCGGGCTCCGATGGTATTCATTATGAGATGCTTCGCCATCTCCCTCCGAGCACGTCTCAGTATTTACTGAGTCTGTATAATCGGATCTGGGAGTCGTCGTCAGTCCCTGAGGACTGGCTCGATGCCGTTGTCCTCCCTGTTCGCAAACCGGGGTCTCTGGGTACTTCCCCTAAGGACTTTCGCCCTATTGCTCTCACAAGTTGTGTCTGCAAACTCTTTGAACGTATGGTTAACGTTCGTCTGATGTGGTTCCTGGAACACCATCACCTCCTCTCCCCTTCTCAATTTGGTTTCCGCAAGTGCCGCAGCACGACAGAAGTCCTGGTGAACTTGGAGGTCTATATTCGTACTGCTTTTGTTGCGAAGACCTCCGTTGTTGCCGTCCTTTTTGACCTGGAAAAGGCTTACGACACCACTTGGCGATATCATATTCTATCTCAACTTCATTCTTTTGGCCTTCGTGGTCATCTCCCTCTCTTTCTCCGCAGCTTCCTCTCCCGTCGTTCCTTTCGGGTGCGCCTTGGTACCGCTCTCTCTCCCTCTTTTCAGCAATACGAAGGTGTGCCCCAGGGTAGTGTTCTGAGCACTACTCTTTTTCTGGTTGCCCTCAATGGTCTTCTTTCATCAATTCCTTCAGGTGTCTTCTCCGCTCTCTATGTCGATGATCTTACCCTTTGCTGTCAGGGTGATGATTCGCCTCTCCTTCAGCGCCGGCTCCAACTTGCAATTGATGCCGTGTTGTCTTGGGCCACCGATCATGGCTTCAAGTTCTCTACTTCTAAGACTTGTGCCATGACTTTTACGCGGAAACGGGTTGTTCTTCGTCCCTCTTTGTCACTTTATGGTCATCCCCTTGAATACAAAGATTCCGCGAAGCTTTTGGGGTTATTCCTTGACACTCGTTTGTCTTGGTCTCCCCATATCTCTTACCTCAGTGTTGAGTGCTCTAAGGCCCTTACCCTCCTTCGGGTCTTGTCCCATACTTCTTGGGGGGCAGATAGGCGCACTCTCCTTGCTTTACATTCCTCTCTCGTCCTGTCTAAGCTCGATTATGGTTGCCCTGCTTACTCGTCTGCTTCTCCTTCTACTCTTCGCCGTCTTGATGCTTTGCACCATACTGGGTTGCGCCTCAGTTCTGGTGCCTTTCGTTCGACTCCCGTCCTTAGCTTGTATGTTGACACTGGCTTCCTGTCTCTCCAGGACCTCCGTGATCGCTACTGTCTTCGCTATCTTGCGCGGTCCTTACAACATCCTTCCTCTCGCCTCTGTCGTGCTTTAACTTTTACCCCTCCTGCAGTTCCTGTTCCTCTTCACCCTCTCCCTCTTTCTGTCCGGTTATCTCGCCTACAGGATTCTCTTTCCGTTCGTATTTCTAATGTTTCTCCTTGTGTTGCTCCTTCTTTTCCCCCGTGGAGAGTCCCTCTTCCGCAATTTTGTACATCCTTGACCCGTATCACTAAAGCTTTTACCCCTCCTACGGTTCTAAAACGCCTTTTCCTTGAGCACTTTTCTTCTCACTCCAGCTCCGTTTCTGTCTTCACCGATGGGTCTAAGTCTACGGACGGTGTTGGCTACTTTGTTGTTTTTCCTGATCGCACTTATATGTGTCGCTTACCTCCGGAGACAAGCATCTTTACAGAGGAGCTTGATGCTATTCTCTATGCTCTTCGTCTCCAGCTTTCTCGTTGTCAGTCTTCCTTTGTAGTAGTTGTTGACTCTCGAAGTGCCCTTATGGCTCTCGGGTCCTTTAATCCGGTTCATCCAGTAGTTGTCGAGATCCAGCATTGGCTATTTCTTGTTCATAGTAAATTTAAGTCGGCTGAGTTTTGTTGGGTTCCCAGCCATATTGGTGTGTCTTTAAATGAGCGTGCGGATGCTGCCGCCAAGGAAGCTGTCCGCTCTTGTCCCATCTCTCGTAAAGGTGTTCCATATTCTGACTTTTACTCGGTTATCCATTCCTCCGTCCTTACCCGTTGGCAGGCTTCTTGGTTGTCTGTTACTGGTAACAAGCTATGTACTCTTAAATGTTGTTTCCTCACACATGGGCGATGGGAAACAGCTCTGGCGAGGTTGCGTATTGGCCATACTCGCTTAACCCATGGTCACTTGATGGAGCGCCGCCCTGCTCCTTATTGTCCTAGTTGCATTGTCCCTCTTACGGTCGTGCATGTCCTTCTTGAATGTCCTGACTTCCAGGACGAGCGTGTGTCTTGCTTTCCGACCGCCCCTTGCGGTCACCTGTCCCTCAATAGAATTCTTGGTGACTCGGATACTTTTGATATCGTTCGCCTTATGCGTTTTTGTTCTCGTATTGGCATCCTTGGTGATATTTAGCGCCCTCTGATTATTCTGCGCATTTGATGGTGCTACATAGCCTTCCCGGTTTGGTGCCTTCTTTTGATAATTACTTACTTGCTTATGAATTAGTACATAGGTGGTATATTCCCAGTTATATTTTTTTCAAGGCCCAAACTCTTCCTCACGTACCAATTTACGTCTCATAGTACCCGTCCATCGCCGTAGACAGCAGAATAGTCGTGATTGGTTCAATTATAATGAAAATTGTAGTTTTCAGGTCCCACGTAGGTTGTGAAATTTGCCTACTATTGTCCATACTCTCAGAATATAACATATCAGCTATATCCTATTGAAGGCTCGAAATTTTGTTTTAAGAAATATTAGTTGTTCTTAGTAAATTATAATAAGCACTTTAATTTATTACATAAAATAACAGTGCTTCACCAATCAACATTATATACACTAGTTTATGCTTTAAAAATCTTTAAAGAATATATAGTAATGTCAACAGAAAATGATGTTACGTTGGAATGTCTACGGGGTAAACTACTGCAAACAGGATGGTATTCTGTCTTCTACCTATTGTTGGATTTTTTAGGGTCCACTACCACCTGTTAGGTGGATAAGGGGTCCATACCACTTGCAGAATGGGTCTTTGCCCAACAACTGCCCATAGGATGGGTATGGGGACCGCAATCATCCACAGGATGGTTATGGCGTCCACTACCGCCTGCAGGATGGGTATGGGGTCCACTACTGCCCACAGGATGGGTTTGAGGACCACTATCATCTGCAGGATGAGTATGGGGGTCCACTACTGCCAACTGGATGGGTATATGTTCCACTTCCGCCCACAGGATGAGTATGGGGGGGGGAGGGCGCTATCACCCACAGGATGGGCGTGGGGTCCACTACTGCCCACAGGATTGGTATGGAGAGCACTACCGCTCACAGGATGGGTATAGGGTCCACTACTGCCTACAGGATGGCTATGGGGTTACTACCACCCACAGGATGGGTATGGGGTCCACTTCTGCCTGCAGGATAGGTATGAGGGTCCACTACCACCCACAGGATTGGTATGGGGTCCAATACCGCCCACTGGATGGGCATGGGGTACAATACCGCCCACAGGATTGGTATGGGGTCCACTACCGCCCACAGGATAGGTATGAGGTCCACTACCGCCCACATGATAGGTATTGGGTCGACAACTACTCACAGGATGGGTTTTGGGGGGCACTACCACCAACAGGATGGGTATGGGGTCGCTACCACCCACAGGGTGGGCATGGGTTCCACTACTGCCCACAGGATTGGTATGGGGTGCATTACCGCCCATATAATAGGTATGGGGTCCACTACTGCCTACAGGATGGGTATGGGGTCACTACCACACAAAGGATGGGTATGGGGTCCACACCTACGCACAGGATGAGTATGGGGTCCACTACCAACCCACAGGGTGGGTATGGGGTTCAATACCGCCCACAGGATGGGTATGGGGTCCACTACCAACCCACAGGATGGGTATGGAGGTCAATACCGCCCACAGGATGGGTATGGGGTCCACTACCAACCCACAGGATGGGTATGGGGGCTCAATCCCGCCTGCAGGATGGGTATAGGGTCCACTACCAACCCACAGGATGGGTTTGGGGTCCAATACCACCCACAGGATGGGTATTGGTTCCAATACAATACTCGCAATTCAAGTGAGCTTCCGGTCCCTCACCGGATTTCCCTAACTGGACCGAGAATCAGTGGTTCAAAAAGTTGTGCCTAGTCCTCGAGTCTCAAAATGCTATCATCTTGAGTCTTCTAAATGAGAATCTAGCGAACTGCGCGAATCTCCAACATCAACAACAAAAAATAACCCTCCTCCGCGAGGATATTAGAAACTTTAAGGCTAGCCAAGACCAACTACAGCATGACTTGAATGATCTCCGTGAGGAAAACAATCTTCTGAAAACTGATGAAGCCATAAAAAAGCAGGAGGAAGCTCTCAGCAAAATGACTGCATGTATCAGTACATTATCCGCCCAACGTTCCGTCTCCCAGGAAGAACAAGACCAACAAAAGCTGCTAGACTCTGTTATTGTGTCGTCCCAAGATATACCTGTGGAACGTGAAGGTGAAAAGTGTGTCGAAATAGCTCAGGCTCTCATAAAAAACAAATTGCAGCTCATTCTAAACAAAACTCACGTTATTGCTGCCTACAGAGTAGGCAAAAAGAATCCATCAGGTCAAAACCAGCGGAAAATTCGCCTGAAGCTGACTTCCCAGTTCATGAAATCCCATCTAGTCCGGACAGCTGCATCCCAACGGAAGGGATTATACATCAACGAGTGCTTGACTAGGAACAGACAGCAACTCCTCTACCGCCTGCGTCAAATCCGTCAACAAAACCCAGATGCGATTCATCAGTGCTTCGTTAGAGATGGACTGATTAAGGTGAGAAAAACCGCAGAGGGCAAAATGTTTACAATTGCTAATGAAGAGAACCTCAACACTTTCCTCTCCCAATGTGGTTTGTCTCACCATATTATCACTCTCAATGAATTAACTTAATTAACCCCATTGTCAACTAGTGGGGCTAGGTATCCTAAGTTTCCTTGTTTCATTTTTTGACTTAATCTTTAACTTACTCTTAACTAGTCATTTACTGAACCTATTAAATTGAGTGCATCAATAGTTCATCAGGTCTTATTAATTTTAGTCATAACTGAACTATTTGTAGTTAATAATCATTAGCTTAAATTTGCCTATGTTTATTATTCAACTTTTTCTTTGATTTCATTTATTACCCAGGTTGCCTAGCCTCGCCATGCTCCCTTACTCCATTGTACCCCTGGCTTTGCCTGTATCTCAAATTGCAAATTGTTACTTACAGTGTACCTGAGGGTACTTGTAAGCAATCTACCTCATTTTTTCTTTTTTATGCTCAATTTGTTTTTGTATTGTATAGTCTTGTTTATATCTTTGTTTTGTATTTCTATATCTTTTGTTTTGTATAGTCCATGTTTATATGTTTTTTCTTTAATCTCATTTATTACCTAGGTTGCCTAGCCTCGCCATACTCCCTTACTCCATTGTACCCCCTTGCAAGCTACCTCATTTTTTTCTTTTGTTGTTCATTTTGTGTTTGTTTTGTACAGTATTGTTTATAAATTTTTTCCCTTTTATAGCTTAATCCTACTTTGTAATTTGCCATTCTTGCCTTGTTTTCCTGCAATCAGCTTTTTTATGCAGACAAGTATAGACCCAGAACTAAACCTCTTATCCACTATCTATGACAATCATCACTTTAATGATCTAAATTGCAGATATTTTGCAGCACACGATGTAAACAATGTATTAACTCATAGTCACAATATCTCTGTAATCAACTTGAACGTTAGATCCCTAGGTAAACACTTCGATGTTGTTAGTGCCTTGATTGAAACTATTGACAACAAATTTTCTTTTATTATACTTACTGAAACATGGTTGAAAGAGGATACTACTCAACTCTTTAACATGCCTAACTACTCGGCAATTCACAACTGTCGTCAACTTCAGAGAGGTGGAGGCACTGCTCTTTACTACCACCAAGAACTAACATGCTTGAAAGAAATTAGAACTAGAGACTGCTGTGGGGAGTATATCTTCGCCAGCTTCAGAATCAAGGGTGCCGAATCTGTCCTGTCTGTGGGTGCAGTCTATAGAATTCCTAACACTGATGTATCCGAATTCAACTCAAACCTTAGAAATCTAATACTCGATAACAGACTGAACAAAAACCATCTAATAATTGCAGGGGATTAGCTTCCACAACTGTATGAATTCCTGCTTCCTCATACCCTTAATCACTAGACCTACTAGAATCACTGATAGCACTGCCACGACTCTAGATCACATCTGGACAAACATAACCTCTCCGCTTACTTCAGGTATAATCACCGATAGCACTACAGACCATTACCCCACATTTCTCTTAACTAGCATTAGCAAACAACCACTAGAGTCAAGGGAGTTAAGTTTTAGGCTGCACAATGAAACTGCTATAGACAATTTTATAACTGCTGCTGATAATGTCGACTGGGAGTCCGAGTTAGGTAACATAGGGGACATCAACCTAGCAGTGCAATCTTTTCTTCAAAAAACTCGTAGCCTTTATAACACCCACTGTCCTTTGCTTACAAAACAAATGACAACCAAAATGCTTAACAATCCCTTGCTTACAAAGGGAATACTTAAATCCATTAATAAAAAACATGACCTTGAGAAGAAGTATAGGTTAGGAATTGTCTCCAAAGAATTCTCAAAGAATTACTCATTATTGCTATCTAAGATAATTAGACGAGCCAAAACTAAGTACTACGAAGATAAATTTACCCAAATAAAGAGCAACATTAAAAAAACGTGGAGCACAATTTCACAAATATTGGGATCAAAGAAGACTTTAAATAACAAACCAACACTCCTTTCCAATAACAATGGTCAGCTTTCAGCCTCAGATTCTGCTATTGAGTTCAATAGGTTCTTCTCTTCCATTGGGTCATCCCTTGCAAATGATATTCCATCTTCCAGTACTGACGTTAAGGACTATCTCACAGGTAACTATCCACAGCCTCTGTACCTAAAGCGTATTAATTCCACTGACGTCAATGAGATAATCCTTTCCCTTAAAACCAAGTCTGGTGCCCTTGAGGAGATACCAACTTTAATTTACAAAAAAACCTCCAGATCTTTAGCCCCTGCTATTGCATTGCTCTTCAACAAGTCACTTGAACTCCAAACCTTTCCAGATATTCTAAAAAAAAAGCGAGAGTAACGCCTGTCCACAAATGTGGTGATCCCACAGATGTTAACAACTACAGACCTATATCAATCCTCCCAAACTTGTCAAAAAATTTTGAAAAACTAATCTATAAGCAGCTTTACTCCTATCTAGCCAAACACAATATACTTAGCCCTTGCCAATATGGCTTCAGACCCAAAAAAAGCAGTAACGATGCACTTATTAGTATGCTTAACTCGATTCATACAGCTCTTGATAAAAATGAGTTCCCTGTTGGGTTATTTGTGGACCTGCGTAAGGCTTTTGACACTGTCAACCACCAAAACTTTCTTCTTAAACTTCATCATTATGGAGTCAGAGGACACTCCCTGCAATACCTCAAATCCTACCTTACTGACAGGCTCCAGTATGTTTCTGTGAATAATTCAATTTCTCCCACCCTACCCATCAACATTGGTGTTCCTCAGGGCAGCATACTTGGCCCTCTCCTCTTTCTCATCTACATTAATGACCTTCCAAATGCCTCCCAACACCTCAAACCAATTCTATTTGCTGTCGACACAACCTTCATTTACTCCAGTCCTGACCCCCTTGCTCTAAATGTCACAGTAAATACTGAGCTAAATAAAGTCCATCTTTGGCTAACTGCCAACAAACTCACCCTTAACATTGACAAAACTTTCTATATTCTGTTTGGCAATAAATCCTCTAATCAAATAAATCTCAAAATAAACAATACCTTAATTTGTAACAAATTAGACGGCAAATTCCTTGGCATTCTCATTGACCACAAGCTGAATTTCCAGGGCCACATTCTAAATATATCAAAAAAAGTTTCAAAAACTGTTGGCATTCTTTCTAAGATCAGATATTATGTACCCCGCCCTGTCCTGGTGACTCTCTATTACTCCCTCGTCTATCCATATCTCAACTATGGTATTTGTGCTTGGGGTTCTACTACCCAAAATCATTTACGTCCTCTAATTACTCAACACAAAGCTGCTATTAGGACAATATCCAACTCTGGCCCCAGACATCACTCGGTACCCCTACTCAAATCTCTTAATATGTTAGATATTAAGTCACTGCACATTCTCTCATGTGTATTATACATATATAAAACGCTAAACTGTAATGCCAATCCTGACCTCATAAGCTTCATAGAAGGTTGTAACAGAACCCATGAGCACCACACCAGAAATAAATACAGTTTTGATATTCCTAGAGTACGACTTAATCAAACTAGAAATGCTCTACAAATCAAGGGACTCGGATTGTGGAATGACCTTCCCAACCATGTTAAAGACTGTACCTCTCTCAACCAGTTTAAGTTAAAAGCGAAGCTATACCTAATAAATTCCCTGTAACCTACCTTACCCCTCTATTGTCAACCAATGTCTGTTTTTTTCTAAAGAGCGCTGTTTGTCGACAGAATTGTATTTGTGCTGCTTTTTCAGCTATGTTTTCATTCCATGTTTCATTTTACTCTTTATGCTCAATTAGTATTAAGCTTTAGTCATTTAAGTTTTTATACAATACAATACAACAATACAATACAATTTTATTTAGGTAAGGTACATACATACAATAAATATTTACAAGGATTGTTTGACTTATAGGTAGAGCTAGTACATACAATGCCTAAAGCCACTATTACGCAAAGTGTTTCTGGCATGATAAACTTAAATGACAAGCTTAATACTAATTGAGCATAAAGAGTAAAATGAAACATGGAATGAAAACAAGAAATGAAAACATAGATGAAAAAGCAGCACAAATACAATTATGTCGACAAACAGCGCTCTTTAGAAAAAAACAGACATTGGTTGACAATAGAGGGGTAAGGTAGGTTACAGGGAATTTATTAGGTATAGCTTCGCTTTTAACTTAAACTGGTTGAGAGAGGTACAGTCTTTAACATGGTTGGGAAGGTCATTCCACATTCTGGGCCCCTTGATTTGTAGAGCATTTCTAGTTTGATTAAGTCGTACTCTAGGAATATCAAAACTGTATTTATTTCTGGTGTGATGCTCATGGGTTCTGATACAACCTTCTATGAAGCTTTTGAGATCAGGATTGGCATTATAGTTTAGCGTTTTATATATGTATAATACACATGAGAGAATGTGCAGTGACTTAATGTCTAACATATTCAGAGATTTAAGTAGGGGTACCGAGTGATGTCTGGGGCCAGAATTGGATATTGTCCTAATAGCAGCTTTGTGTTGAGTAATTAGAGGACGTGAGTGATTTTGGGTAGTAGAGCCCCAAGCACAAATACCATAGTTGAGATATGGATAGATAAGGGAGTAATAGAGAGTCACCAGGGCAGGGCGTGGTACATAATATCTGATCTTAGAAAGAATGCCCACAATTTTTGAAACTTTTTTTGATATGTTTAGAATGTGTCCCTGGAAATTAAGCTTGTGGTCAATGAGAATGCCAAGGAATTTGCCATCTAATTTGTTACAAATTTGGGTATTGTTTATTTTGAGATTTATTTGATTAGAGGATTTATTGCCAAACAGAATATAGAAGGTTTTGTCAATGTTAAGGGTGAGTTTGTTGGCAGTTAGCCACAGATGGACTTTATTTAGCTCAGCATTTACTGTGGCATTTAGAGCAAGGGGATCAGGACTGGAGTAAATGAAGGTTGTGTCGTCAGCAAATAGAATTGGTTTGAGGTGTTGGGAGGCATTTGGAAGGTCATTAATGTAGATGAGAAAGAGGAGAGGGCCAAGTATGCTGCCCTGGGGAACACCAATGTTGATGGGTAGGGTGGGAGAAATTGTATTATTCACAGAAACATATTGGAGCCTGTCAGTAAGGTAGGATTTGAGGTATTGTAGGGAGTGTCCTCTGACTCCATAATGATGTAATTTAAGAAGAAGGTTTTGGTGGTTGACAGTATCAAAAGCTTTACGCAGGTCCACAAACAACCCAACAGGGAACTCATTTTTATCAAGAGCTGTATGAATCGAGTTAAGCATACTAATAAGTGCATCGTTAGTGCTTTTTTTGGGTCTGAAGCCATATTGGCAAGGGCTAAGTATATTGAGTTTGGCTAGATATGAGTAAAGCTGCTTATAGATTAGTTTTTCAAAAATTTTTGACAAGTTTGGCAGGATAGATATAGGTATGTAGTTGTTAACGTCTGTGAGATTACCACATTTGTGGACAGGCGTTACTCTCGCTTTTTTTAGAATATCTGAGAAGGTTTGGAGTTCAAGTGACTTGTTGAAGAGCTAAGCAATAGCAGGGGCTAAAGATCTGGAGGCTTTTTTGTAAATTAAAGTTGGTATCTCCTCAAGGGCACCAGACTTGGTTTTAAGGGAAAGGATTATCTCATCGACGTCAGTGGAATTAATAGGCTTTAGGTACAGAGACTGTGGATAGTTACCTGAAAGATAGTCATTAATGTTTGTACTGGAAGATGGAATATCATTTGCAAGGGATGAACCAATGGAAGAGAAGAACCTATTGAAATCAATAGCAGAATCAGAGGCTGAAAGCTGACCATCGTTATTAGACAGGAGAGTCGGTTTGTTATTTAAAGACTTCTTTGATCCCAATATTTGAGAAATTATGTCCGAAATGCTTTGCGTAATAGTGGCTTTAGGCATTGTATGTACTAGCTCTATCTAGAAATCCATCACTCTTTGTAAAATCTCTTTTATGTATGTACCTTACCTAAATAAACATTTTGATTTTGATTTGATTTTGAATACCTCCCACAGGATGGGTATGGGGTCCAATACCGTTTACAGGGTGGGTGTGGGGTCCAATACCGTTTACAGGGTGGGTGTGGGGTCCAATACCGCCCACAGGATGGGTATGGGATCCAATACCGTTTACAGGGTGGGTGTGGGGTCCAATACCGCCCACAGGATGGGCATGGGGTCCACTACCACCAACAGGATGAGTATATTGGGTCCACTGCTGCCCATACCGCCTGCAGGGTGGATATGGGACTTATAATTATAATAAGCACTATTAGTTTATTAAGTTTATTATTACTTATTAAGTTTATGATTACTACTTAATAATTATAATTATGTACCTTATTTCATCTTCATAGTTTCCTACTCTGTGCTTTAAAATTGTTCTGTATCTAGTGTTACCCAATCTCCCAATCTTTATGTACTTAATCCAATCATCTTTACCATTGTGATCATTGCTGTCTTCTTATATGTGCTAGCAATATGCTGCATTGTGCCTATTAATCTTTGTTAATTTACCATTCAAGTTGTCAATGCACTCCATCTGAGCTACCAATGTGCTTTAATATACATACAAATCTCTCTCATCTCATTTTTTTTCTTGCAATGTACTAGTTCTCATTTTATAAATTATGCTAGTATTTACCTACTTAATATTTTCTGTTAGATTATGGACCTGCCAGAAACGCTGCGCGTACTAGTGGCTTTACAAGAATGTAATCACTATGCTATGCATCCTCACAATCCCAATGTACCTTCTTATATATATATATAATATATATATATATATATATATATATATATATATATATATATATATATATATAATGTATAATAAATAAATAAATAAATAAATAGTTCATTATATTCATTCAACATAAATCAACATTATATGCAATAGTGTATGCTTTGACAATCTTTGAAAAGAAAAAAGAGAATGAATTGTAGGAACCTCAACAGAAATCGATGTTACATTGGAATGTCTATGGGGTACAGTAAAATCAAATCCAAATGTTTATTCAGGTAAAAATACATATATAGAAGATAAGTTACAAACATAATGTTGGATTTATAGATAGAGTTAGTACATATAATACCTAAAGTAACTAATACAGCGTTTCGGGCAAGTTGTGTGGGGAGAAAAAACCCTTAGAGTTGAGATTAATACAAACTGAGATTAAAGTTTACTTTGTGTTGAAATAATTGAAAAAGGTGGGAGGGAAACATGGTAGAAATCAGCAATTATACAACATGGTCAACAAACAGTAATGTTTGAAAATAGCAAGACATAGGTTGACATTTAGGGGGTAAGATAAGTTACATGACAGGCTCCAGTATGTCTCTGTGAATAATTCCATTTCTCCTACACTACTCATAAACATTGGTGTTCCCCAGGGCAGCATACTTGGCCCTCTCCTCTTTCTCATCTACATTAATGACCTTCTAAATACCTCTCAACACCTCAAACAAATCTTATTTGCTGATGACACAACTTTCATTTTCTCCAGTTCTGACCCTCTTGCTCTAAATGTCACTGTGAATACTGAACTAAATAAAGTCCATCCTTGGCTAACTGTTAACAAACTCAAGCTTAACATTGACAAAACTTTCTATATTTTATTTGGTAATAAATCCTCAAATGAAATTAATTTAAGCATAAACAATATACAAATCAGTACTAAAGTTGATAGTAAATTCCATGGTGTCCTCATCAATAACAATTTGAATTTCCAGGGACATGTTCTAAATATAGCAACAAAGTTTCTAAAACTGTTGGCATTCTTTCTAATGTCAGATATTATGTACCTCACCCTGCCCTGGTGACACTCTATTACTCTCTCATCTATCCTTATCTCAACTATGGTATTTGTGCTTGGGGTTCTATTACCCAAAATCATTTACGTCCTCTAATTACTCAACACAATGCTTCTATTAGAACAATATCTATCTCTGGCCCCAGACAGCACTCGGTACCCTTACTCAAATCTCTCAATATGTTAGATATTAAGTCACTACACATCCTCTCTTGTGTACTCTATACATTTAAAACTCTGAATTTTAATGTCAATCCTAACCTTAAAAACTTCTTAAAAGGTTGCAACAGAACCCATGGGCACCACAACAGAAATACATACCTATTTGATATTCCAAAGAGTTCGACCTAATCAAACTAGAAATGCCCTACAAATCAAGGGACCCAGAATATGTAATGACCTTTCCAATCATGTCAAAGACTGTACCTCTCTCAACCAGTTTAAGATGAAAACTAAGTACTACTTAATTAACTCCACCTTACCCCTAAATACCTTACCTACCTTACCCCTAAATATCAACCCATGTCTTACTTTTTTTTAAACAATGCTGTTTGTTGACAATTTTGTATATTGGCTATTTTCCACCTTCCCCCCCCCCCTTAGGTACAACCTTTGACATGATTGGGAAGGTCATTCCACGTTCTGGGTACCTTGATTTGTCGAACATTTCTTGTTTGGATAAGGTGCACTCTTGCAATATCAAATAGGATTTTTTTTTCTGGTGTGGTGCCTATGGGTTCTGTTACAACCTTCTAGTTCAGTGTAATTCATTTATTATGCACCCCATACCCATCTTGTGGGCGGTAGTGGAAGGGGTTACAGAGGCACAAAATGGGCTCATGGATTTCCACCATTTCCCAATTAATTAGATGTAATTTATGCCATACACAGAAAATACAGCATTTACACACCAAATATGTCATTATGCACAAAATATATTATTTAAACTCAAATATACCATCACACAAAAATATGTCATTTATTGACAAAATATGACATTAACATACAAAATATGTCAGTTGCACACAAAAATATACCATTTACACAATAATGCATGTACACTTAGAGTATGACATTTACACAAAGTATGGTATTTGCACAAATATGTCAAAATGCTTATGCATTTAGACAATCAAAAATGCACTTTCACTAAAATTACACAATTTCACAAACATAATTTTCACAAAATACCCACACATTGTCTCATAAACCAAAATACACTTACACCATGAACATCTATTTTTTTCAGATTACAGAGCTTACACAAAATACACAATTTGCACACAAAACTACAGTTGCACCAGTTCCACTTCAACAAATTAAAAACACAACTTGCATAAATGCACTATTAGCACAAAAATTATTATAAAACATGGACAATTATTACACAATTTGTGTAATTATTATACATCTTTGCACAATTAATACAAGAAAACTTGCTATATAATTACTCAACTTGCACACTGACAATCAATACTCAAAGGTATAAATAAACAATTCGTCCATATGCAATTACACAACGTGCGCAATTAATACACAACTTTCACAAATATTACGCATCTTTCATAATTATTACACAACTTGCACAAATACGTACAATACATATCTACCCCAATTATGAAAATACACAACTAGCATATATAAACGATTTACACAAATACAATTACGACATTTACACAACTAATACACAACTTGCCCAAAAATATAATCAGTACACAACTTACCAAAATATGAACAATACATAACTAGCACATATTCATTAAATACACAACTACACAATTTCCACAAATACACATACAAAAAACATATACAATTAATACATACAACTTGCACAAAACACAACACAATTTATAGAAATATAATCAATACATAATTGCAATAATCATACAACTTATGCAAAATACATAATCAGCACAATTAATACACACGTATATTAATTGTGCTATATATGTACAAATACAAACACAACCAACTGGGTCAAACAATGCACAATTTGCGTGATATTTTTCTAGGTATATTTAGGACATAAATTATACTTTGATGAGTTTAACCAACTCCTAAAAGTCAGAATTTCACATATAAAAATGGTACATATGACTTCCGATGAGCTCAATATAAAACACATTCATTTTCCATTAATATTTCAACATTATTAGTGCTAAACTATTCATCTAACATATGTCCATTGTTTTTAATGTCTTATTAATACCTTCATTGTTACATCCTCTCCAATCAGGCCAACCATATTTATTTATGCAAACCATCTAACAGACTTATTTGTTCTAGCCTTAGTTATGTTAGGGCAGGTGGGGTTAGGTGAAGTCAGTATTTTTTATGATAATTTGTATGATAATGCTGTATGAACAATACAGCATATTGTTAGCACATATGAGAAGACAGCAATGATCACAATAATAATAATAATAATAATAATTTTATTTAAGAATAGTACAAACATAGTTGCAGAGTTACAGTACTGACATTCTGTTAGATTTAAAGATAGAGGTAGTACATACAATACCTAAAGCCACTAGTACGCATAGCGTTTTGGTCAAGGAGAGGTGAAAAAAAAAAAACTTAGACTAAACCTTAATAGTAATTGAGCTTAAAGGATAAATTGTGTTGAATGAAAAAAAAATAATAAAATATAAAAAAAAGGTGGGAACATGGTCGAAAATAGCCAATATACAAGTTGGTCAACAAATAGCATTTTTTTAAAATAGTAAGACATGGGATGACATTTAGAAGTAAAGTAATATCTTGAGGTTATCTTAAGATGATTTTGGGGCTTTAGTGTCCCCGCGGCCCGGTCCTCGACCAGGCCTCCACCCCCAGGAAGCAGCCCGTGACAGCTGACTAACTCCCAGGTACTTATTTTACTGCTAGGTAACAGGGGCATAGGGTGAAAGAAACTTTGCCCATTGTTTCTCGCCGGCGCTGGGGATTGAACCCAGGACCACAGGATCACAAGTCCAGTGTGCTGTCCGCTCGGCCGACCGGTTCCAAGTAGGTTACATGGAGTTAATTAGGTAGTACTTACTTTTCATCTTAAACTGATTGAGAGAGGTACAATCTTTGACATAATTGGGAAGGTCATTCCACATTCTAGGTCCCTTGATTTGTAGAGCATTCCTGGTATGATTAAGTCTAACTCTTGGAATATCAAACAGGTATTTGTTTCTGGTGTGGTGCCCATGAGTTCTGTTACAACCTTCTAGGAAGCGTTAAAGGTCAGGATTGACATTACGATTCAGAGTTTTAAATATATAGAGTACACAAGAGAAGATGTGCAGTGACTTAATATCTAACATATTCAGAGATTTGAGTTAGGGTACCGAGTGCTGTCTGGGGCCAGAGTTAGATATTGTCCTAACAGCAGCTTTGTGTTGGGTAATTAGAGGACGTAAATGATTTTGGGTAGTAGAACCCCAAGCACAAATACCATAGTTGAGATAAGGATAGATGAGAGAGTAATAGAGCGTCACCAGGGCAGGGCGAGGAACATAATATCTGGTCTTAGAAAGAATGCCAACAATTTCAGAATTTTTTTTCCTATATTTAGAATGTGTCCCTGGAAATTCAGCTTGTTATCGATGAGGACACCAAGGAATTTACCATCTACTTTATTATTGATTTGTATATTTTTATTCTTAAATTAATTTCATATGAGGATTTATTACCAAACAAAATATAGAAAGTTTTGTCAATGTTAAGGGTGAGTTTGTTAGCATTTAGCCTAAGATGGACTTTATTTAGTTCAGTATTTACAGTGACATTTAGAGCAAGAGGGTCAGGACTGGAGAAGATGAAAGTTGTGTCATCAGCAAATGGGATTGGTTTGAGGTGTTGAGAGGCATTTGGAAGGTCATTAATGTAGATGAGAAAGAGGAGAGGGCCAAGTATGCGCCCTGTGGAACACCGATGTTTATAGGTAGTGTCGGAGAAATGGAATTATTCACAGAAACATACTGGAGCCTATCAGTAAGGTAGGACTGAAGGTACTGCAGGGAGTGACCTCTGACTCTATAATGATGTAATTTAAGAAGAAGGTTTTGGTGGTTGACAGTGTCAAAAGCCTTACGTCGGTCCACAAATATCCCAACAGGTAACTTATTTTTAGCAAGAGCTGCATGTATCAAGTTAATCATACTAATAAGTGCATCGTTAGTGCTTTTTTGGCTCTGAAGCCATATTGGCAAGAGCTTAGATAAGAGTATCCCCTCCCCTTCCGGCCCGTTGGCGTCGTGAGGGGGCTTGGTGGATGGCTGCCGGAGTGTGATGCTCCGTTGGGCAGTCCTCTGTCCTTTTCTGGCCTTGCACTCCTGCTGCTGTCTTCTCCAATTGTGCCGGATCGCTTTTCCTTTTCCTTATGTTTCGTTTTTCTCCCCCCTCTTCTCCTATCTGCTTGTCGTTTCCTGCCGACCTTTTGCTTGTTTTGGATTATTTCTTTGGACTTCTTCTATTTTGACGCCCGGGTGCTTGAGGAGGCATACTCTTGCACCCGTAGAACTGTAGTACCCGCCGTCTCGAGCGAGGGGAACCTTTTATTGTCAATCCCCCTTTCGTCGCTGAACCCGATCTCGACGGACTGACGGTTCTTAAGGTGGCGTTTGTGGGGCGTATACTCACGACGCACCCCTAGGGGGCCCCGGCATGATCGGCGATAGCTTCCTGTTGGGTGTCCTGCCTCTAATTGTGGCTCCATGGTGGGTATGGGGGCACATTCGTGGATGAATTTGTCACTTTTCGTCTCTATGTCGTTGAATGTTTCCGTTGTACCCTCTCAGGCTCGTGGGGTGGGCGACCAAGCCCCCGAGTCGGCCAGTATTGGAAGACCAGGCTCTGTAGCTCCCGCTGCGTTGGGCCCCGACCTTGCTCCTCCTTTGACCGTCCTGACTTCTTCCTCCAGCTCCCCTCCCTCCTTTGAGGTTGGGTCGAGCCTCCAGCTCCCGGTGGTGACCACTTCGTCCCCTGGTGTGGCTAAGTCTTTCGTTGTGACTACTGCGCCTTTTGACCCCTCTCTCTCTAGGGGTTCTCAACGCCGTTCGCGCCCCAACCGCACTCGCTCGATTCCTTCCTGTGCTGATGCGTATCAGGCCTTGTTTGGTCCTGCTTCATGGGCCAAATACTTTGATCTCCTCCCTCTTGATTCTGCGCCTCCTGACGATTTCTCCCTCCATCGGCATCTTGTAGATTCCGTGGATGCGTGTGTTACTTTCAACCCCACTCGTCTCGGTACACGTGTCGTTGCTGCTCCTTCTCAGGATGCGGCTTCCCGCTTGGCTGCCTTATCTTGCCTTGGCGAGATCCCTGTTCGGGTCTCCAAGAACGTTCAGATGAATTCCAGTGTTGGCACTATTCTCCTCCCACCCCATGTTGCAACCGGTGTTCGGAATCTGTAGGATTGCCACGATGATATTCGGCATATCCTTGATGCCCAAGGCCATTCTGTCCTCCAGGTTGACTCGTTTACTCGTCCCCCTCGTGGTCGTCGCCGTCAACCCCTTCGCGTTGTGAAGATCACCTTTGATGGTAGGACCCTTCCATCCTCTGTCATTCTTGCTGGTGCTAGGTGCTCTGTCCAGGAGTATATTCCTTCTCCTCGACTTTGTAATAAGTGCTGGAGGTTTGGGCATGGTGCCCTCCGCTGCTCTGGGACTGTCTCTCTCTGTCCTTTGTGTGGGAGTGAAGGTCACTCTAAGTCGGAGTGCACTTCTCCCCAAGCTCGCTGCCTCAACTGCGGTGAGGCCCATCCTACGTTCTCCCGTGCCTGTGTCCATTACAAGCTTGAGGCGGCCGTCCTTAACCTGAAGCACCGGGAGCGTTTGTCTTTTCCTGAGGCGAGGCGCCAGGTTCGCCAGCTCCCGCCTTATACTAACATCTCTTATGCTCGCGTGTTGCGCTCTTCCTCTCCTCGTCCTTCCCCCCTTCCTCAGACTCTCAACCGTTTCCGGGCCTTGGACCCTGATACGCCCACTGCCCCCTCCTCTGTTCCTTTGAGTTCTTTCCCGAGGGGTCCCCCTCCTGGTCCTCTGTCTGGGGTTCCCCTTCTTTCAACCCGGTCTGTCATGTCTCCTGTGTCTTCTTCCTCGTCCCCCTCCGATCCTCCTTCCCATCCTCTTCCTCCATCTATCGGCTCTCCCCGCCGCCTGTCGGTGCAGGCGGATGTCCATCGCTCTCCTAACGGCCGTCGTGTGTGCTCTCGTTCGGCTTCTCCTGTTGAGACACTGGAATCCGTTGCCCGGTACGTAGTTGCTGGGACACCTGTCTCTTTAAGTCAGAAGCGTAAGCCTGGCTCCTCTCCTTCCTCTTCCCCGGCGGGTAAGAAGGCTTCGCTTTCTTCCTTAGCTCCTACTTCTGGCTCTGTTGCTCCTTCCCCTCCCGTTTCAGTGGTTGCGCCCCCTGTTCCTGCTATGGAGGTTTCTTTGGCCCCTGCTTCCCTTTCGGTTGCTGCTCTTGCTGGGGTGCGCTCCCCTCTTTCTACTCCCCCTCTTCCTACTGCTGTCCTTGACTGCTCCTCTCCGTTGTCTCCTCCTCTTCCTCCTCCGGACCCCGCCCGCCCACCTCTGATCTGTTCTCCCGTTTTCTTCCCTCCGTCTTTGCTCAGTTTACCCATGCCCCCTAACCCTGACTTTGCTGACCCTGATCCCGACCCTGATATTCTTTAACGTGCTCTGTTGCTCTTTCGCCTGTGTTTCTTCCTTGTTCTCTGTTTTTGTCCTTTCTCTTCTCGTCGTTGTCCATTCTTCAATGGAATGTTCGAGGTTATTACGCCAATTTCCTCGAACTCCAACTTCTGATTTCGCGGTTTTCGCCCCTTTGTGTCTGTCTCCAGGAGCCAATGCTTGGTGCTCGTCCTGGTCGTTTTCGTGGCTATTCCTTTCTCTCCCCCCCCCCCAGCCATTGCTGGGGCTTCTAATTCTTCTGCTCTCTTGATTCGTGCAGATGTTCCCTTTGTTCCTTTACTTTTTCCTTCGCCTCTCCATTGTTCTGCTGCTCGTATCTTTGTGGGGAAATGGTACACAGTTTGTTCCATTTATCTCCCCCCGAGTGTCCCGCTCTCTCTTCCTGATTTGAAACACCTCCTAGACTCCTTGCCGGAGCCTGTGCTCCTGCTGGGTGACTTCAATTGTCGTCATTCTCTTTGGGGTGACGTTCTGACGAATACCCGGGGTCGCCTCCTTGAGCCGTTTCTCCTATCTTCTTCCCTGTCTCTTCTGAATTCTGGTGAGCCCACTCATTTGGACTCTCGGACTCGCACCCTTTCTTGTCTTGATCTTTCTCTCTGCTCTTCTTCTCTTTACTTAGATTTCACGTGGCAGGTTCTTGATGACCTCCATGGAAGTGATCATTTCCCCATCCTTGTTTCCTTTTTCTCTTTTCGCCCTTCCCTCTCTTTCCCTAGGAGGCAGTTTGCTAAGGCAGACTGGACCCTATTTACCCTCAGTGCTGCTCTCTCTGACCTCTCCCTTCTGCCTCTCTCTCGCGCTCTCCTCCTTTTCATGACACTATCTTCAACGCTGCAGTCCGCTCTATTCCTCGCTCTTCCTCTCGGGGTCCACGGAAGTGCGTTCCCTGGTGGAATGCGGACTGTGCTCGGGCTGTCCGCTGTAAGCGTGCAGCCTGGAAGAGGCACCGCCGTAGGCAGACGACCGATTCTTTTCTTTTCTTTCGGAAAGCGAGTGCGGTGGCCCGTAGGGCCATCCGTACGGCTAAACGTGAATGTTGGGCATCTTATGTCTCAACAATTACGTCCGAAACCCCTCTGGCCCAGATCTGGAAGCGTATCCGCAAGATAGCGGGTAAGTTCGTTCCCGATGTTTCACCGGTCCTTCACCTCCATGATACTCTTGTGGCGGACCCGTTGCAGGTCGCTTCCGAACTGGGTTCCCACTTTTCTTCTGTTAGCTCTGGTCTTCATCTTCCCCAATCTTTCCTTCTTCGTAAACCTGTCCTTGAGTCTCGTCCTTTAGATTTCTGCACTCGTCTTCAGCTTCCCTATAATGATCCCTTCTCTCTCTCTGAACTTCCTTCTGCCCTGGCCCTCTGCGGTTCTACGGCGGCGGGCTCCGATGGTATTCATTATGAGATGCTTCGCCATCTCCCTCCGAGCACGTCTCAGTATTTACTGAGTCTGTATAATCGGATCTGGGAGTCGTCGTCAGTCCCTGAGAACTGGCTCGATGCCGTTGTCCTCCCTGTTCGCAAACCGGGGTCTCTGGGTACTTCCCCTAAGGACTTTCGCCCTATTGCTCTCACAAGTTGTGTCTGCAAACTCTTTGAACGTATGGTTAACGTTCGTCTGATGTGGTTCCTGGAACACCATCACCTCCTCTCCCCTTCTCAATTTGGTTTCCGCAAGTGCCACAGCACGACAGATGTCCTGGTGAACTTGGAGGTCTATATTCGTAATGCTTTTGCTGCGAAGACCTCCGTTGTTGCCGTCCTTTTTGACCTGGAAAAGGCTTACGACACCACTTGGCGTTATCATATCCTATCTCAACTTCATTCTTTTGGCCTTCGTGGTCATCTCCCTCTCTTTCTCCGCAGCTTCCTCTCTCGTCGTTCCTTTCGGGTGCGCCTTGGTACCGCTCTCTCTCCCTCTTTTCAGCAATACGAAGGTGTGCCCCAGGGTAGTGTTCTGAGCACTACTCTTTTTCTGGTTGCCCTCAATGGTCTTCTTTCCTCTCTTCCTTCTGGTGTCTTCTCCGCTCTCTATGTCGATGATCTTACCCTTTGTTGTCAGGGTGATGATTCGCCTCTCCTTCAACGCCGGCTTCAACTTGCAATTGATGCCGTGTCGTCTTGGGCCACTGATCATGGCTTCAAGTTCTCTACTTCTAAGACTTGTGCCATGACATTTACGCGGAAACGGGTTGTTCTTCGTCCCTCTTTGTCACTTTATGGTCATCCCTTTGAATACAAAGATTCCGCGAAGCTTTTGGGGTTATTCCTTGACACTCGTTTGTCTTGGTCTCCCCATATCTCTTACCTCCGTGTTGAGTGCTCTAAGGCCCTTACCCTCCTTCGGGTCTTGTCCCATACTTCTTGGGGGGCAGATAGGCGCACTCTCCTTGCTTTACATTCCTCTCTCGTCCTGTCTAAGCTCGATTATGGTTGCCCTGCTTACTCGTCTGCTTCTCCTTCTACTCTTCGCCGTCTTGATGCTTTGCACCATACTGGTTTTTGCGCCTCAGTTCTGATGCCTTTCGTTCGACTCCCGTCCTTAGCTTGTATGTTGACACTGGCTTCCTGTCTCTCCAGGACCTCCGTGATCGCTACTGTCTTCGCTATCTTGCGCGGTCCTTGCAACATCCTTCCTCTCGCCTCTGTCGTGCTTTAACTTTTACCCCTCCTGCGGTTCCTGTTCCTCTTCACCACCTCCCTCTTTCTGTCCGGTTATCTCGCCTGCAGGATTCTCTTTCCGTTCGTATTTCTAATGTTTCTCCTTGTGTTGCTCCTTCTTTGCCCCCGTGGAGAGTCCCTCTTCCGCAATTTTGTACATCCTTGACCCGTATCACTAAAGCTTTTACCCCTCCTACGGTTCTAAAACGCCTTTTCCTTGAGCACTTTTCTTCTCACTCCAGCTCCGTTTCTGTCTTCACCGATGGGTCTAAGTCAGCGGACGGTGTTGGCTACTCTGTTGTTTTTCCTGATCGCACTTATATGTGTCGCTTGCCTCCGGAGACTAGCATCTTTACAGCGGAACTTTATGCTATTCGCTATGCTCTTCGTCTCCTACTTTCTCGTTGTCAGTCTTCCTTTGTAGTTGTTGTTGACTCTCGTAGTGCCCTCATGGCTCTCGGGTCCTTTAATCCAGTTCATCCAGTGGTTGTCGAGATCCAGCATTGGCTGTTTCTCGTTCACAGTAAATTTAAATCGGTTGAGTTTTGTTGGGTTCCCAGCCATATTGGTGTGTCTTTAAATGAGCGTGCGGATGCTGCCGCCAAGGAAGCTGTCCACTCTTGTCCCATCTCTCATAAGGGCATTCCGTATTCCGACTTTTACCCGGTTATCCATTCCTCAGTCCTTACCCGTTGGCAGGCTTCTTGGTTGTCTGTTACTGGTAACAAGCTACGTACTCTTAAATGTTGTGTTTCCCCATGGCAGTCCTCCTTCCACTGTAACCGGCGGTGGGAAACAGCTCTGGCGAGGTTGCGTATTGGCCATACTCGCTTAACCCATGGTCACTTGATGGAGCGCCGCCCTGCTCCTTATTGTCCTAGTTGCATTGTCCCTCTTATGGTCGTGCATGTCCTTCTTGAATGTCCTGACTTCCAGGACGAGCGTATGTCTTGCTTTCCGACCGCCCCTCGCGGTCACCTGTCCCTCGATAGAATTCTTGGTGACTCGGATACTTTTGATATCGTTCGCCTTATGCGTTTTTGTTCTCGTATTGGCATCCTTGGTGATATTTAGCGCCCTCTGATTATTTTGCGTCTTTGATGGTGCTACATAGCCTTCCCGGTTTGGTGCCTTCTTTTGATAATTACTTACTTACTTAGATAAGAGTATTGTTTGGCTAGATAAGAGTAAAGTTACATGTAGATTAGTTTTTCAAATATTTTTGGCAAGTTTGGCAGAATTGATATAGGTCTGAAGTTGTTGACATTACTGAGATCACCACATTTATGGACTGGGGTTACTCTCGCTTTTTTTTAGAATATCTGGAAAAGTTTGGAGTTCAAGTGACTTGTTGTAGAGTAATGCAATAGCAGGGGCTAAAGATCTGGAGGCTTTTTTGTTAATTAGAGTTGGTATCTCCGCAAGGGCACTAGACTTGGTCTTAAGGGAAAGGATTACCTCATTTACATCAGTGGAATTAGCGGGCGTTAGGTACAGAGACTGTGGGTAGTTACCTGTAAGATAGTCCTGAACATTAGTACTGTAAGATGGAATATCATTAGCAAGGGATGACCCAATGGATGAGAAGAACCTATCGAATTCATTTGCAGTATCAGTGGATGAAAGCAGACTATCGTTATTGGACAGGATTATTGGTTTGTTATTTAAAATCTTTTTTGATCCCAATATTTGTGAAATTGAGCTCCATGTTTTTTGATGTTGCCCTTTGAGTAAATTTATCTTCGTAGTATTTAATTTTGGCTCTTCTAATTATTTTAGATAGTAATGATGAATAATTCTTTGAAAGTTCTTTGGAGACGACACCTAATCTATACTTCTTCTCAAGTTCATGTTTTTATTAATAGATTTAAGCATCCCCTTTGTAAGCCAAGGATTGTTTAGTCTTTTAGTTGTGACTTGTTTCGTTAGCATAGAACAGTGGGTGTTATAAAGGCTTAGAGTTTTTTGAAGAAATTATTGCACTGCTAGGTTGATGTCCCCTATGGTACTTAATTCTGACTCCCAGTTGATATTAGCTGCAGCAGCTATAACATTGCCTATAGAAGTTTCATTTTGCAGCCTAAAGCTTATCTTCCTTGTATCTAGAGGTGGTTTGTGAATGTTGGTTAGAAGAAATGTGGGGTAATGGTCTGTAGTGCTATCAGTGATTATCCCTGAAGTAAGCGGAGAGGTTATATTGGTCCAGATGGGATCAAGAGCTGTGGCAGTACTATCCGTGATTCTAATGGGTCTAGTGATTAAGGGTATGAGGAAGCAGGAATTCATACAGTTGAGGAAACTAGGAGCAGGAGGGTTATCAGGCTTGCAAAGGTCAATGTTAAAGTCCCCAGAATTATTTAAGTGGTTTTTGTTCAGTCTGTTCTCTAGTATTAGATTTCTAAGGTTAGAGTTAAATTCTGTCACATCAGTGTTACGAATTCTGTAGACTGCTCCCACAGTCAGGACAGCCTCACTACCCTTGACTCTGCAACAGGCAAATATATACTCTTCACAAGTGTCTCTAGTTTTAATTACTTTTAAGCAAGTCAGTTCTTGGTGGTAGTAAAGAGAAGTACCACCACCTCTTTGTACAGGACGACAGTTATGAATAGCTGAGTAGTTAGGTATGTTGAAGAGTTGAGTAGTATCCTCTTTTAACCACGTTTCAGTAAACACAATAAAAGAGAACTTGTTGTCAACTGTTTGAATCAAGGCACTAACATCATCAAAGTGTTTGCTTAGAGATCTTACATTCAAGTTAATTACAGAGACATTGTGATTATGTGTTAATATATTGATATATTAATAATATATTGAACTCCATACCCATCCTGTGGGTGGTAATGGACCCCATACCCATCCTGCGGGTGGAAGAGGACCCCATGCCCATCCTGTGGGTGGTAGTGACCCCATAGCAATTCTGTAAGCAGTAGTGGACCCTATACCCATCCTGTGGGCAGTAGTGCACCCCACCAATCATGTGGGCAGTAGTAGACGCCATGCCCATCCTGTGGGTAGTAGTGACCTCATACCCATCCTGTGGGTGCTAGTGGCCCCCCCCATACCCATCCTGTGAGTGGTTCTCGACCACTCATCATGTGGGCGGCAGTGGACCCCATACTCATTTTGTGGGCGGTAGTGGAGTATATACCCATCCTATGGATGGACGTGGCACCCATACCCACCCTGTGGGCGGTATTGAACCCCATACCAATTCTGTGGGCAGTATTGGACCCCATACCCATCCTGAGGGTGGTATTGGACCCCATACCCATCCTGTGGGTGGTAGTGGACCCCATACCCATCCTGCAGGCGAACGTGGACCCCATACCCATCCTGTAGGTGGTAGTGACCCCATAGCCATCCGGTAGGCAGGAGTGGACCCCATACCCATCCTGTGGGCGGTAATGCACCCCATACCAATCCTGTGGGCAGTAGTGGACCCCATGCCCATCCTATGGGTGGTAGGGACCCCATACCCATCCTGTGGGTGGTAGTGGTCCCCCATACCCATTCTGTGAGTGGGTATCGACCCAATACCCATCATGTGGGCGGTAGTGGATCTCATATGTATCCTGTGGGGGGTAGTGGACCCCATACTCATTTTGTGGGTGGTAGTGGAGCATATACCCATCCTGTGGATGGACGTGGTCCCCATACCCACCCTTTGGGCGGTATTGGACCCCATACCCATCCTGTGGGCGGTAGTGGACCCTATACTCATCCTGTATGCGGCAGTGGAGGCCATACCCATCCTTTTGGGTGGTAGTGGACACCATACTTATCATGTGGGCGCCATACTCATCTTGTGGGGCGTAATGGACCCAATACCCACCCTAAGGGCGGTAGTGGACCCCATACGCGTTCTATGTGTGGTAGGTAATCCCATACCCATCCTGTGAGCGGTAGTAGACGATATACTCATCCTGTCGGCGGTAGTAGACGATATACTCATCCTGTCGATGGTAGTTATGCATATACCCATTCCGTGGACTTTACTGGACCCTCTTCTCATACTGCGGGCGGCAATGGAAGCCACACCCATCCAGTGGGCAGTAATAGACACAATTTTCATCCTGTGGGTGATTGCGGACCCCATACCAATCCTGTGGGAGGTATATTGGACGCCACACACATCCCTTGAGCGGAAGTGGAACATATACCCATCCAGTGGGCAGTAGTGGACCCCATACCCATCCCGCAGGTGGTAGTGGATCATATACACATCCTACAGTAGGTAGTAGACGCTATACCATCCTGTTTGCAGTAGTTTACCCCATAGACATTCCAACGTAAAATCGTTTTCTGTTGATGTTCCAACAATACATTCTTTATAGATTTTTAAAGCATAAACTAGTGTATATAATGTTGATTGCTGAAGCACTTTTATTTTATGTAATAAATTATAGTGCTTATTATAATTTACTAAGAACAACTAATATTTCTCAAAACAAAACTACGAGCCTTCAATAGGATGTAGCTGACCTGTAATATTCTAAGAGCATGGATAATAGTAGGTAAATTTCACAACCCACGTGGGACCTGAAAACTACAATTTTCATTATAATTGAACCAATCATGACTATTATCCTGTCTATGGCGATGGACGGGTTCTGTGAGACGTAAATTGGTACGTGAGGAAGAGTTTGGTCATTAAAAAAATATAACTGGGAATATATCACATATGTACTAATTCATAAGCAAAATATTGACTATAAGCAATAAGTCATATATGTGGTGTACTGTGCGAGAGCAGGTTGAGGATATACGTATAGAATTTATGGCACCATATCTGCCACACATATAGGATTTACGGTAGTATATCTGCCACACATATAGGATTAACGGTAGTATATCTGTCACACATATAGGATTTACGGTAGTATATCTGCCACACATATAATCATTTATAGTAGTAGGATACTTGTCATCTATCATCACTTGTATATACTCTATATAAATAAAAAAAATTATAAAAACCCAAAACATAGCACTATCCTGAACTTGTGCATCAGTAGTTTTATAGTATATGCCAACCCCTATAGACTAAAATTCTTAGACTGGAATCATACTGAGTAGTGTACAACTCTAGCCTAACTCATTATTACTAGCCAACCTAGTTAGGTAGGATTACTAGTAGACTAGCATTGTACCAAGCAGTACAGCCTTGTCAACATTTATTTTTGTGCAAACCAAAGTCAGGGTAGGACATCATTATTTTGCACAAATTGTGTTTTTTCATATCCTATTATATTTACTGTATACATTTTGAGTGTTACTGAAGTGTCACTACCCATCCACAGCTGATAATGATGAGCTAAGCCTAGGAAAATCCTGTAGAGAAACAAATGTACTACTCAAATATTAGCTATTTACTATTAGGTAGGTAAGCTAACCTCTACATGAGGTAGGATTAACATAGCCTAACTAAGGTTATTAGGCTATCTATAACCGTACTGGTTCCACGTACATATGAATCAGTACCCTAGTTATTTCACATCTAAGCTTAACTCAGCAAACTGTGCATCAGCCAAAATGTCCTGCAACAGTGAATTGTATCATAGAACATACCTGCATCACAGAGGTCAAGCGACTCAACAGCTAGATAAGTGTAATCAGCTAGTTCAGTCAGGTGTCTTAGCCAAAGTACTGAAAGACGGTATAGGAGCGGTTAAACAAACGTTGCAGAGAACAAATTAGGCTGCAAATAATTATCTCAGAGTCCTCATACAGCAGAATGCTGAGCCGGATCAGCTAGATACCTTCCATGCCAAGATGGAGAATTTAGAGGAGGGTGTACATAAACGTCTGGATGATCTGGACAATTATAAGGCTGAGCCTCGATACGGAGTTCATCCTTACACTGGATCAACAATAGAGGTTCAAACTTCATCTAAAACAGCTTCACTCAACACTACTTCAACAGAAACTGAACAGTTTTCTGAGAATTTATTCACGAATTCTATGGATTTTGAAAACTCGGTGCATGAGGCTACTGAATCATTATGCCTCCCAAGTGTACCTAAGGGTGAAACTGAAACTGAATCAGTAGCTGAAGCTGAATGAGTAACTTTGAATCAGAATAATGATGATCCTAAGGATAAAGAAAGGTCTATCATAAATTTCGTATGCTAGTTATTGGATATAGCTCATCAAGAGAATACCATACTGAGTATGCAGGATATCATAGAAGGTTTGCATTTAGTCATGAAGAAGAGACAAGCAAACCAGGCGTTTGTAGCCTACACCAAATCTACAGAAAATGTACCCACATCAGATTTCTTAAGTGAACCTCCTAAAGTGACACTGTCTTTAGGTAATACAGGTACTAATAATTCCTCTAGCATTAACAGGTCGAACACCGATTAATCAGTGAGACCTAAGAGTATAACAAGTACTCCTATGAATCAAAACAAGCATATGCAAGCAGCAAAACCTTCACAATCTGTAGTTGCAGTTTCTCCTAAACCGGTGCCCCTTAAACAAGCTGTAGGTCGAGGGTTATGTGTGTTTTGTCATCAAGATCATTCCTCATATAAATGTACAAGTTATCCTAATAGAGACACTCGAATCAGACGACTCAAGCAGCTACACAGATGCAATAGGTGTCTCAAACTGCATAATGCAACCAACTGTGAGACCCCATTGAACACATGCAATAGGTGTCGAAGAGGCCAGCATAATGCTGCACTGTGCAAGCATACTAAATCAAAGTATTCAAAAACCCAGAGTGAGAGATAGAAAATCTACTCAAGTACAGTGCTGCAAGGTGCGAAAGAATAACAGCATGGATGCTCATCCAGTCAGCCCTTCTAAACCTGTAGTCCATTCGTCACCCAAAGTAGTGACTCTTGAATCTGCTACAGGAAGGAGATGCTGTCTAGTCTGCCAAGAGAATCATACCGTTTATCAGTGTCAAGCCTTTCCTGATCGCGTTACTAGGATAAAGCGCCTCAAGGAATTGCACAAGTGCACCAGGTGCTTGATGCAACATGATCCTAATACCTGCACCACCCCATTACACATACGTAACAGGTGCCACCAGGATCAACGCCTGGGGTGGGATGGGGGGGTGTGAGTGGTGGCGGATGTGTTGGTTTTGGTATAGGGGTAGGAGCGTGTGTAGTGCCGCACAAACGTGTCACTACCCACTCGTATTCAAGATGATAAAGTTGTAATGGGGTGGGATCTGTGTTTGATCTGATGGAGAGCTTAGGATAGTGTATGTGTGTGTGTGTGTGTGTGTGTGTGTGTGTGTGTGTGTGTGTGTGTGTGTGTGTGTGTGGTTTCAAGACACCATGCTTAATGAGAGTGATTGCGTTCAACCTCTGGTCTACAAATGAACCAGAAATATTGGTATGTTCATTCTCCAAGCATGTAACATGTGACTGTGGTGGAAGGCCTAGCACTGGATACACGCAACTCCTTCTGTACAGCAAAAAACTATCAACATTAACATTAACATGGAACAGCCTACCCGTCAACCTAGACTCGCCAGAAACAGTCATCTCCTCCTCCACCTATTGTGTTTGTGTGTGTGTATTCACATAGTTGTGCTTTCAGGGGTTGAGCTCTGCTCTTTCGGCCCACCCCTCAACTGTCTATTAACTGTTACTAACAACTGCTATTATTTTTTCACCACACCACACACACACACACACACACCCAGGAAGCAGCCAGTGACAGCTGACTAACTCCCAGGTACCTATTTACTGCTAGGTAACAGGGGCATAGGGTGAAAGAAACTCTGTCCATAGTTTCTCGCCGGCGCCCGGGATCGAACCCAGGGCCACAAGATCATGCGTCTAGCGTGCTGTCCGCTCAGCCGCCGGCGCCTATGTGTGTGTGTGTACTCACCTAATTGTGCTTGTGGGGGTTGAGCTCTGGCTCTTTGGTCCCGCCTCTCAACCGTCAATCAACAGGTTCCTGAGCCTATGGGGCTCTATCATATCTACACTTGAAACTGTGTATGGAGTCAGACTCCACCACATCACTTCCTAATGCATTCCATTTGTCAACCACTCTGACGCTAAAAAAGTTCTTTCTAATATCTCTGTGGCTCATTTGGCCGCTCAGTTTTCACCTGTGTCCCCTAATGCGTGTGCCCCTTGTGTTAAATAGCCTGTCTTTATCTACCCTATCAATTCCCTTTAGAATCTTGAATGTGGTGATCATGTCCTCCCAACTCTTCTATCTTCCAACGAAGTGAGGTTTAATTCCCGTAGTCTCTCCTCGTAGCTCATACCTCTCAGCTTGGGTACTAGTCTGGTGGCAAACCTTTGAACCTTTTCCAGTTTAGTCGTATCCTTGACCAGATATGGACTCCATGCTGGGACTGCATACTCCAGGATTGGCCTGACATATGTGGTATATAAACTTCTGAATGATTCTTTACACAAGTTTCTGAAAGCCGTTCGTATGTTGCCCAGTCTGGCATATGCCGCTGATGTTATCCTCTTGATATGGGCTGCAGGAGACAGGTCTGGCGTGATATCAACTCCCAAGTCTTTTTCTTAATCTGACTCCTGCAGACTCCCGCTGACTCCTGCATACATACATGTATGTATGTATGCATGCATGTATGATGTATGTATGAATGTATGTACTCACCTAGTCGTGCTTGCGGGGGTTGAGCTCTGGCTCTTTGGTCCCGCCTCTCAACTGTCAATCAACAGGTGTACAGGTTCCTGAGCCTATTGGGCTCTATCATATCTACACTTGAAACTGTGTATAGAGTCAGCCTCCACCACATCACTTCCTAATGCATTCCATTTGTCAACCACTCTGACACTAAAAAAGTTCTTTCTAATATCTCTGTGGCTCATTTGGGCACTCAGTTTCCACCTGTGTCCCCTAGTGTGTGTGCCCCTTGTGTTAAACAGCCTGGCTTTATCAACCCTGTCAATTCCCCTGAGGATCTTGAATGTGGTGATCATGTCCCCCCTAACTCTTCTGTCTTCCAACGAAGTGAGGTTTAATTCCCGTAGTCTCTCCTCGTAGCTCATACCTCTCAGCTCGGGTACTAGTCTGGTGGCAAACCTTTGAACCTTTTCCATTTTAGTCTTATGCTTGACTAGATATGGACTCCATACTGGTGTCGCATACTCCAGAATTGGTCTGACATATGTGGTATATAATGTTCTGAAAGATTCCTTACACAAGTTTCTAAAAGCCGTTCTTATGTTAGCCAACCTGGCATATGCTGCTGCTGTTATCCTCTTGATATGAGCTTCTCGGGACAGGTCTGGCGTGATATCAACCCCCAGGTCTTTCTCTCTCTTGGACTCTTGAAGTATTTCATCTCCCAAGTGATACCTTGTATCTGGTCTCCTGCTTCCTACCCCTATCTTCATTACATTACATTTGCTTGGATTAAACTCTAACAGCCATTTGTTCGACCATTCCTGCAGCTTGTCCAGGTCTTCTTGAAGCCTCAAGCCGTCCACCTCTGTCTTAATCCTTCTCATAATTTTGGCGTCGTCACCAAACATTAAGAGGAATGAGTCTATACCCTCTGGGAGATCATTTACGTATATCAGAAACAGGATAGGTCCAAGTACAGAGCCCTGTGGGACTCCACTGGTGACTTCACGCCAGTCTGAGGTCTCACCCCTCACTGTAACTATGCTTCCTATTGTTTAGGTACTCCCTTATACACTGGAGCGCCCTACCAGTTACTCCTGCCTGTTTCTCTAGCTTATGCATCAACCTTTTATGGGGTACTGTGTCAAAGGCTTTCCGACAGTCCAAAAAAATGCAGTCCGCCCACCCTTCTCTTTATTGTTTAATCTTTGTCACCTGATCGTAGAATTCTATCAATCCTGTAAGGCAAGATTTCCCGTCCCTGAACCCATGCTGATGGGTTGTCACGAAGTCTCTTCTCTCCAGATGTGTTACTAGGTTTTTTCTCACAATCTTCTCCATCACCTTGCATGGTATACAAGTTAAGGACACTGGCCTGTAGTTCAGTGCCTCTTGTCTGTCACCCTTTTTGTATATTGGTACTACATTAGCAGTCTTCCATATTTCTGGTAGGTCCCCCGTTTCCAGTGACCTACTATACACTATGGAGAGTGGTAGGCAAAGTGCTCCTGCACACTCTTTCAATACCCATGGCGAGATTCCATCCGGCCCAACAGCTTTTCTCACATCCAGCTCCAACAGGTGCTTCTTGACCTCGTCTCTTGTAATTTCGAACCTATCCAAGGTCACCCGGTTTGCTGCCACCTCTTCTAGCGCCGCGACATCTCCCTGTTCTATTGTAAAGACCTCCTGGAACCTTTTGTTGAGTTCTTCACACACACCTTTGTCATTCTCTGTGTACCTGTCCTCGCCCACCCTAAGTTTCATCACCTGTTCCTTCACTGTTGTCTTCCTCCTGATGTGACTGTGTATTAGCTTGGGTTCGGTCTTGGCTTTATTAGCTATATCATTTTCATACCTTTTCTCAGCTGCTCTTCTCACACTGACATACTCGTTCCTGGTTCTCTGGTATCTCTCTCTACTTTCTGGTGTTCTGGTATTACAGAAGTTCCTCCATGCCCTTTTGTTCTGCTCCTTTGCTTTCATACATTCCTTATTAAACCACGGATTCTTCCTTTGCTTCTTTGTTGTTTCCTGTCGGGCTGGGACAAACCTGTTTACAGCCTCCTGACAATTTTGGGTGACATAGTCCATCATGTCTTGTACGGACTTGGTTCCGAGTTTTGTGTCCCAATGTATATCCCATAGGAATTTATTCATTTCCTCATAGTTTCCCTTTTGGTACGCCAGCCCTTTGGTTCCCAGTTCTTTTTTGGGGGTGATAATTCCCAGCTCAACCAGGTACTCAAAGCTCAATACACTATGATCACTCATTCCCAAGGGGGCTTCCAACTTAACTTCCCTTATATCCGACTCATTTAGGGTAAATATCAGATCAAGCAAGGCTGGTTCATCCCCTCGTCTCATTCTTGTCGGTCCCTTGACGTGTTGACTTAGAATGTTTCTTGTTGCCACATCCAGCAGCTTAGCTCTCCATGTGTCTGGGCCTCCATGTGGGTCTCTGTTCCCCCAATCTATCTTCCCATGGTTGAAGTCTCCCATGATTAGAAGTCTGGATCCGTTCCTGCTAGCCACAGAAGCTGCTCTCTCTATTATATTGATGGTGGCCAAGTTGTTTCTATCATATTCCTGTCTGGGTCTTCTGTCATTTGGTGGGGGGTTATATACGACTACTATTATAATTTTCTGTCCTCCAGTTGCTATGGTGCCTGAAATGTAGTCACTGAAACCTTCACAGTTTTGAATTACCATCTCTTCGAAACTCCAACCTTCTCTTAGTAGCAGAGCTACACCACCTCCTCCTCTCCCTTCTCTCTCTTTCCTCACTACATAGTAGCCCTGTGGAAACACTGCGTTTGTTATGATTTTCGTTAACTTTGTTTCTGTGAGTGCTATTATGTCTGGGTTTTCTTCTAGTGCCCATTCTCCAAGTTCACTTGTTTTATTTGAAATCCCATCTATGTTAGTGTACATCGCCTTGAAGCTCACTTTCTTTTGTTCATTTTCATGTCCCTTTCTTGGCGAGCATTCTGCTGGTGTGGGAAGCTGTTCCGTGGGTGAGAGGATCTGTGAGGTGGTTTGCAGGGTCTCAGAGGATTTTGGGGTGGGGGGGTGGGGGTTTAAGGGAAGGGGGGACAGGTAGGGTGTGGGTTAAGGAGGTAGGGGGGACATGGAGGATACGCAGTGAGGGGGGAAGGAGGGATAGGGAGGGTATGGGATGAAGGGGGAGGGGGGACAGGGGGAAAAAGGTGGGAGGGGGGACATGATGGGAATGGGGAAGGGGTGTTAGAGTCAGAATGGGGTGGGGTGGGAGGGAGGGTTGGGTGGGGGCAGGTAGGGTGAGGGGAAGGGAGGGTTTCTATGCAGAGGGGGGTGGTGGTGTGGCCCCCCCCTCTGGTGTTGCTGGGATGCTGGTTTTGGGTTCTCCTCTTGTCTCTGGGACTGTTGTGTTGAGGGCTGTGATTTCCTGGTTTGCTCCTCTCTCCCTGCGCTTCCTCCTTTCCTCTGCTGCCCTGGCTCTCTCCTCCTTCGTCCTGTCCCTCTGCAGGAATACTTTTTTGTATCTCTCCATATGCTGCAGACGACTCTTCCTTTCGAGAATGTCCTCCTTCGTGGTTTCGTTTGTAAATACCACTTTTACAAGTCGGTTTTTGTTCTTGTTGTACCAGCCCAACCTGAAAACTTCTCTATGTTATGTACAGCCCCTTCCATCTGTAACCCCTTCAGTAGCCCATGTACTGCCTCTCTATCCTTGCCATTCCATTCTTGCCTGTTGGATCCTGTTGGATGTATTTATGTATGTATGTATGTATGTATGTATGTATGTATGTATGAATGTATGTATTGTGACGATAATCTCTTTCAAAAGAGATTGAGCCTGCTCTTCCCTACCAAAAGTTACATCAATTCTACAAGTATAAGATGCTACATTCAAGATACATCCACCGGTAGCACAAAACGTTTTGACCAGGAGGCAAAACGTACCTAAAATTCCCCCTACTCCACACACCCTCCACGTTGGCTTGTCGTCAAACCAGCAAACTACCCATACCAGCCTGCCTGCTCCTGATTGGTGACTCGCCGACCGCGCACCTGCACACTGCACCTCCGCGCCATCTACCTGAATCGATGTCGGAGCCCTGACCAGCTATCAACTTCAGAATATTCTTTGTGCTCTTAGAGTTGACATCTCTCTCTGGCATACTAAGCTCACTGGCTTGTATACGAAGGGAGGTCTCAGCCATAGCCGATATTCTCCGCACCATTTTACTATTTCACCTTTATACTATTGTGTCTCACATTGTCTTTGCATTTATCTTTGTTATTTAATTGTATTTTTCATTCCCCCGAGATTTGTCTTTATTTTCATTTATGTTTAAAGTAAATATATTAAAGTTTCATTGTTCATATTTTGTGTTTTACGTGTTCCTCCCTCTAACTTACCACAGACAACAGGCAAGCAGTCTATATTTTTGTTTTATGTGTGACCAGGCATTGACACCTGCCATTGGAGGACTGCCGAACATCTACACTCCAACACTTTCCCATCACAGTATGTATGTATGTATGCATGTATGTATGTACTCACCTAATTGTGCTCGCGAGGGTTGAGCTCTGGCTCTTCGGTCCTGCCTCTCAACTGTCAATCAATAGGTGTACAGGTTCCTGGGCCTACTGGGCTCTATCATATCTACACTTGAAACTGTGTATGGAGTCAGCCTCCATCACATCATTTCCTAATGCATAATGGATCATGTTGCATCAATATGCAGGCGATGAGTCACAATAACGTGGCTGAAGTAAGTTGACCAGACCACACACTAGAAATTGAAGGGACGACGACGTTTCGGTCCGTCCTGGACCATTCTCAAGTCGATTCGACTTGAGAATGGTCCAGGACGGACCGAAACGTCGTCGTCCCTTCAATTTCTAGTGTGTGGTCTGGTCAACATGTTGCATCAAGCACCTGGTGTATTTGTTCAATTCCTTGAGCCGCTTTATCCTAGTATTTATCCTTTATCCTAGACCGGGAGCCGAGCGGACAGCGCGCTTGACTTGTGATCCTGTGGTCCCGGGTTCGATCCCGGGACCAGCTATCAACGCTATCAACGCCGGCGCCCTACAGGCACCAGGGCGCCGGCGAGAAACAATGGGCAGAGTTTCTTTCACCCTATGCCCCTGTTACCTAGCAGTAAAATAGGTACCTGGGTGTTAGTCAGCTGTCACGGGCTGCTTCCTGGGAGTGGAGGCCTGGTCGAGGACCGGGCTGCGGGGACACTAAAGCCCCGAAATCATCTCAAGATAACCTCAAGATAGTAACGCGATCAGGAAAGGCTTGACACTGATAAACGGTATGTATGTATGTATGTATATACTCACCTATTTGTACTCACCTATTTGTGCTTGCGGGGGTTGAGCTCTGGCTCCTTGGTCCCGCCTCTCAACTGTCAATCAACTGATGTACAGGTTCCTGAGACTATTGGGCTCTATCATATCTACACTTGAAACTGTGTTTGGAGTCAGCCTCCACTACATCACTGTCTAATTCCAAGTTCCAAGTTCCATTGACCCTAGAGCAGGTAAGCTGGGGATGGAAAGCTGGGACGAGGCTGGGGCGAGGATGCGGAAAGCTTGGACAGGGAACAGGTTACAAGTCGGAAGATGGAGATACAGATCGGTGGCCCAACCACCGTGTATAAGACTTGCAGCTGACGCTGTGGCTTGGTGGTAGGGTGGATTTCTCTTGGTTGTTCGCAGATGTGTTTTGCAGGAGGCCGGGCAGTTCGTCCGCTGGTCTTGATCTTGTGTCAAGTTCATCATCATCTTGTGCTTCTACTTCGACTGTGCCTTGCTGCGCATTGACATGACCATTCTGTCGTTGGCGACCAGCGTGGAGACCTCCATGAGAAGATCTTGGATATCGTAGGTGTTGAATTGCTGGTGTGTCGATGGTGCTCCTACTGAGATTTCCTTGTCTGAAGAGTCTGAGGCGTCGTCTGTAGCCGGTGGATTTGACATCTGTTGCACCATCGGGGCGAGACCCTAGTGTCTTGTGGTCGCACATGCAACTGCACTGGGAGCGAGGGTGGAGGCGTTAGTAGGTGAGGAGAGTACTTCGGCGAGCACGGCGGCCGAGATAGTGATGGTAGAAACGTAGGTAGTTGGAGATAAAGGTGTCACTGTTTGTGCAGACTGGTTCGTAGTTGGTGTTGGAGTTTGGGTGGCGATCGTACTCATGGATGTCCGTATAATCGTCTCTGAGGTGAAAGTGGAGGCGGCGAGGCTGGCTTCAGGAGTGATGATTGGGTCCAGGGCATTGGCTAGGTACACTGAACTTCAGTTCGTCACTGAACTGTTAAGTTCAGTGACGACCTGGCGGTTATCTGATCCGGCGAGCCTTTCATCTAGGAGAATCAGACCAGAAATAATGATGTCGTGGGAAGCTAAGGGCTAGAAGGGTGCTGATTGGGACAGAGTTCCCCAGTGGGAAGGCCGCGTGGTCTGGTGTGTCAAAATCATCTTGAGATGATTTTGGGGTTTAGCGTCCCCTCGGTCTGGTCCTCGACCTGGCCTCCTTTTTGTTACCCCCCCCCCCCCCCCCCCACAGGAAGCAGCCCGTAGCAGCTGTCAAACTCCCAGGTACCTATTTACTGTTAGATAACAGGGGCATCAGGGTGAAAGAAACATTTTGCCCATTTGTCTCCGCCTCCACCGGGTATCGAACTCGGAACCTCAGGACTACGAATCCAAAGCGCTGTCCACCCAGCTGTCAGGCGCCCTATAGGCACCAGGCTCAGATTTCTTGAGTTCGGGCTGTTGCTGGGTGATTTCCTATGTACAGGGACAGTGTTACACCTCAAACATCTTGGTAGCAGAAGTAAAACACAACTGTCTATATGACAATATTAATTTACTGTATGATGGGGAACAAAAGCACACAACATGCTACAAAATAATCGTCCAGAAATATCTTTATAACACAATGGGGTGAATTAACAACTCTAAGCACTGATCACTGACAATACTATACAAGATAGATGGCATATAATATGAATAACTGTTTGACCAGACTGAATAACAAACACATTGAACATAAACAGTAACCAAACAGACTTGTCTAAGCAACACGTCCAGCCAACTCCATCCACCAGACACTACTAACGCATCACAAGCCTCGACGCGTGGCGTCCACACAGTTACCAAAATATATCACATTCGAATTCATTCCGACACTGAAATACTGAGAATAATCACTCCGAACACAAATATAAACATTATTATGTACACTTAGCATAATACAGAAAACTAATTAATATAAAAAGAATACAAAGAAATAATTACAGGGCTGGTCAGTGATGTAAACTTGGTCACGATGCGCGCACCACTGCTTGTGAGAAACTTCCTTATATGGTCGTGTCCACCAGGAGACGCCATACTCACTCCTGTCAATCATGATACACCCACAAGATATATAAAAGAATACTATCACTATTGACACATGACAGCATGACACAAGTTCATAACAAAATACTCATATAGTAAACATAATAGTGTGCAATTTCGTCCAACCAATAAACTGAGTGGTTAAAATATGTAATTATTTCTTTCTTAGTAAGAATCATGTAATTATCTGATTCGTAACAGACAGTGGAAGGAAATCGCGGGGTAGACACCTTTACAAAGCAGGCAGCATCGAAAGTCTGACTTGAAATCTGCATAGTGAGGGTCCTTGGCACAGAGGCTGCATTTCTGAGTGGGCTGCTGACCCTTGTTGGTGGAGTGAAAGAACTTTTAGCACCTGAAGCACTGTTGAATCTCGTAGATAAGTTCCTTTTTAACTCGGTAAGGTGGTACTTTGATGCCAAGGCATTCAAGTCCATGTGTGGAGGCTGCGTGTCTCCGGCTACTGAGATGAGGTGAGTTTCAAGGTTGGGAGCTTGAGTTTCTTCATATTGTCGACCTTTTTTCGAGACTCTATGCTGGCAAAGATGTCTTGAATTGGGTCGTCCGTGAACCACTGGCTGGTCTCGTTGATGAAGACCGTTCTTGCGGCCCTGAATTGGCGTGGGAGATGGGTTTTGAGGTTTGATTTGCGTCATGGCGGTCGGGCATGAGCCTTTCCAGGTCCTCCTTGCTCTCGAAGTAGAGTACATAGTCTGTTCCTTGATGGCTGATGTCGACGGGCGTAAAGCCTGCAAGATTTTTTGGAGATCCTCAGGAGGTCGTTCATGTCGAATACATGGCCGTCGAGTGGGGTAAGCCAGACCTTGAAGCGCTTGTGACGCATTGTAGTGCAAGCAGCGCCCAACGTTCAGCTGACACCCCCCTCAACTGGTCGCTGTGCCGATGGATGAACGTTGGTATGTGAAAGGTGATCTAATGGACAATACACATAACTGGAGAAGGCCTTCCATCACTTCCCGATACAAGAAACCAAGATGGGAGTGGGGCTGTCCTTTTTTAGTAAAGCGTCAGCTTATTCTGAATGAGCATTCATTTAGGCCCCTTAACTCGACGTTTGGTTCATCCCACAGCGCCAGTTCTGCTTACCAAAAATGGCCCACTAGTTACTCAGATTAGTCGCCGAAGCTTCAGCGTTCAAGCAAGCTCCGCATCTCACCCAATGTCTGGATCTTGTGATCTGTGATGATGTTCATGTTATTGTTCACTTTACTATACTATCAAGGACTCGAACCGGCGTCTGAAATACGATGACGTCACTGTAGTCACCCGGCAAACACTGCTCATTACTAGGACAGTCACTCACGATGACGTCATAATAACCGGACATATCTTTGAGAACATCTTTAGAGCAGAACGGTGGGCTCGAACACACGTCTTTGTTCAACCCAGATGCGTTCCTTAACCCACAGACCAAGATATGCTGAAGATTACTCTAGGAATTTAGAGGTACCAAGGTGATGCCAAATCTAGAATATCCTAGATATTCTAGGATAAAATCTAGAATATCCTAGATATTCTAGGATAAAATCTAGAATATCCTAGATATTCTAGGATAAAATCTAGAATATCCAAATCCAGAATATCCAAGGGAGCCGGTCGGCCGAGCGGACAGCACGCTGGACTTGTGATCCTGTGGTCCTGGGTTCGATCCCAGGCACCGGCGAGAAACAATGGGCAGAGTTTCTTTCACCCTATGCCCCTGTTACCTAGCAGTAAAATAGGTACCTGGGTGTTAGTCAGCTGTCACGGGCTGCTTACTGGGGGGTGGAGGCCTGGTCGAGGACCGGGCCGCGGGGACACTAAAAAGCCCCGAAATCATCTGAAGATAACCTCGAGATAACCTCTTAGAAGTAGCTGCCTAGCAATCAACTGACTTATATTTTAATTTGTACAATAAATAATAGTTTTATGTGTTAATGTTACTAAATATTTTGCCGTGAATAAAGGTTTCAAATTATCTGAGATATATATTCGGTGGTTGCAAGATCATATCTAAAAAATCACATGGTCATCAGAGGGCTTGCTGAAGAGTGGAAGGCACTGGTGTTGGTTGACGAAGGAGCAACGTACTCTATGAGAGAGGCGGCGGACCCGTCGCGCACGAGGCCTGAGCCAGCACTGCTGAAGGTCTTCTGGGGCGACGCTAGGACCACCTGTCGTGCACTGCTCCTTGACCTCACCGCTAGCAGTGACAACACTCCCCACCAACCATCCAGGTACAGTTCACATTGCAACACTCACCACCCACCATCCTGGTACTGTTCATGGTGCAACACTCACCACCCACCATCCTGGTACTGTTCATGGTGCAACACTCACCACCCACCATCCTGGTACTGTTCATGGTGCAACACTCACCACCCACCATCCTGGTACTGTTCATGGTGCAACACGCCCCACCCACCATCCTGGTACTGTTCATGGTGCAACACGCCCCACCCACCATCCTGGTACTGTTCATGGTGCAACACTCCCCACCCACCATCCTGGTACTGTTCATGGTGCAACACTCCCCACCCACCATCCTGGTACTGTTCATGGTGCAACACGCCCCACCCACCATCCTGGTACTGTTCATGGTGCAACACTCACCACCCACCATCCTGGTACTGTTCATGCTGCAACACTCCCCACCCACCATCCTGGTACTGTTCATGGTGCAACACTCACCACCCACCATCCTGGTACTGTTCATGGTGCAACACTCCCCACCCACCATCCTGGTACTGTTCATAGTGCAACACGCCCCACCCACCATCCTGGTACTGTTCATGGTGCAATACTCCCTAGCCATCATCCTGGTACTGTTAACACTGCATCACTCCCCACTCAGCATCCAGGTAATGTTCAAGATGCAACTTTCCCCATACACCAGGAAGGGACTGTACATGGTGCAACACTCCATGAATACCATCCAGGAAATGTTCACACTGCAACACTCTCCCACCCACTATCCTGGTAGTGTTCACACTGCAACACTCCCCACCCACCATCCTGGTACAATTAACACTGCAACACTTCCCACCCACCATCCTGGTAATGTTAATGCCGCAACACTCACCACCCACTATTTTCGTATTGTTGACACTGCAACACTCCCCACCTACCATCCTAGTACTGTTAATAATGCAACACTCCCCACCCTCCATCGTGTTATTGTTCACACTGCAACACTCCCAGTCCACCATCCATCTACTGTTAATGCTGCAACACTTCCACCCACCATTCTGCTACTGTTCATGATGCAACACTCACCACCCACAATCCTGGTACTGTTCTTGATGCAACTTTCCAACCCACCATCCTGGAACTGTTCATAATGCAACACTCCCCACCCACCATCCTGGTACTGTTCATGATACAACAATCCCCACCCACCATTCTGGTACTGTTCATGCTGCAACACTCACCACACACAATCGTGGTATTGTTCACACTGCAACACTCCCCACCCACCATCCAAACACTGTTCGCACTGCAACACACCCCACCTACCATAAAGGTACTGCTCATGCTGCAACACTCCGCACCCTCCATCCAGGTATTGTCAAAGATGCAACACTCCCTATACACCATGTAGGTACTGTTCATGGTGTACCACTCCCCACCCACCATCTAGGTATTTTTCATACTGCAACACTCCCCACCTACCATTCTTGTACTGTTCACACTGTAACACGCCCCCACCCACTATTCTGGTATTGTTCACACTGCAACACTCCGCAACCACCATCCCGGTACTGTTCGTGATGCAACACTCCCCACTCACCATCCTGCTACTGTTCACGATACAACACTCCCCACCCACCATCAAGTTACTGTTCACACTGCAACACTCCCCACCCACCATCCTGGTACTGTTGATGGTGCAACACTCTCCAACACCATCCAGGTATTTTTCATACTGCAACACTCCCCACTATCCATACTGGTACTGTTCACACTGCAACACTCCCCTTCTAGCATCCTGGTACTGTTAATGCTGCAACACTCACCACCCACTGTCGTCGTATTGTTGACACTGCAACACTCCCCATCCTCAATCCTGCTACTGTTCATGATGGAAAACTTCCCACCCACCATCCTGGCACTGTTCATGGTGGAACACTCCCCATCCACCATCTTGGTACTGTTCATGATGCAACACTCCCAATTCACCATCCTGGTACTGTTCACACTGCAACACTCCCCAACCCCCATCCTGGTATTGTTCACACTTCAACACTCCCCACCCACCATCCTGATACTGTTCACACTGCAACACTCACCACCCACCATCCTGGTACTGTTCATGGTGCAACACTCACCACTCACCATACTGGTACTATTCATGGTGCAACACTCACCACCCACCATCCTGGTACTGTTCATGGTGCAACACTCACCACCCACCATCCTGGTACTGTTCATGGTGCAACACGTCAGCAGACACAACCAGGACACCAGCACACCAGTGCACACAGTAATGCCAGTGTACACAGTAACGCCAGTGCACACAGTGACACCAGTGCACACAATGACACCAGTCCACACAGTGACACCAGTGTACACAGTAACACCAGTACACACAGTAACACCAGTACACACAGTAACACCAGTACACACAGTAACACCAGTGTACACAGTGACACCAATGCACACAGTAACGCCAGTACACACAGTAACGCCAGTACACACAGTAACGCCAGTACACACAGTAACACCAGTACACACAGTAACACCAGTGCACACAGTAACACCAGTGCACACAGTGACGCCAGTACACACAGTAACACCAGTGTACACAGTGACACCAATGCACACAGTAACGCCAGTGTACACAGTAACACCAGTGCACACAGTAACACCAGTGCACACAGTAACACCAGTGTACACAGTGACACCAGTGCACACAGTAACACCAGTGTACACAGTAACACCAGTGCACACAGTAACACCAGTGCACACAGTAACACCAGTGTACACAGTGACACCAGTGCACACAGTAACACCAGTGTACACAGTAACACCAGTGCACACAGTAACACCAGTGTACACAGTGACGCCAGTACACACAGTAACACCAGTGTACACAGTGACACCAATGCACACAGTAACACCAGTGCACACAGTAACACCAGTGTACACAGTAACACCAGTGCACACAGTAACACCAGTGCACACAGTAACGACCAGTGCACACACACACAGCAACACCAGTGCACACAGTAACACCAGTGTACACAGTAACACCAGTGCACACAGTAACACCAGTGCACACAGTAACACCAGTGCACACAGTAACACCAGTGTACACAGTGACACCAGTGCACACAGTAACACCAGTGCACACAGTAACACCAGTGTACACAGTAACACCAGTGTACACAGTAACACCAGTGCACACAGTAACACCAGTGTACACAGTAACACCAGTGCACACAGTAACACCAGTGCACACAGTAACACCAGTGCACACAGTAACACCAGTGTACACAGTGACACCAGTGCACACAGTAACACCAGTGCACACAGTAACACCAGTGCACACAGTAACACCAGTGTACACAGTAACACCAGTGTACACAGTAACACCAGTGCACACAGTAACACCAGTGTACACAATAACACCAGTGTACACAGTAACACCAGTGCACACAGTAACACCAGTGCACACAATAACATCAGTGTACACTGTAACGACCAGTGCACACACAGCAACACCAGTGCACACAGTAACACCAGTGTACACAGTAACACCAGTGTACACAGTGACACCAGTGCACACAGTAACACCAGTGCACACAGTAACACCAGTGTACACAGTAACACCAGTGTACACAGTAACACCAGTGTACACAGTAACACCAGTGCACACAGTAACACCAGTGCACACAGTAACACCAGTGTACACAGTAACACCAGTGCACACAGTAACACCAGTGCACACAGTAACACCAGTGCACACAGTAACACCAGTGTACACAGTGACACCAGTGCACACAGTAACACCAGTGCACACAGTAACACCAGTGTACACAGTAACACCAGTGTACACAGTAACACCAGTGTACACAGTAACACCAGTGCACACAGTAACACCAGTGCACACAGTAACATCAGTGTACACAGTAACGACCAGTGCACACACAGCAACACCAGTGCACACAGTAACACCAGTGTACACAGTAACACCAGTGTACACAGTGACACCAGTGCACACAGTAACACCAGTGCACACAGTAACACCAGTGTACACAGTGACACCAGTGCACACAGTAACACCAGTGCACACAGTAACACCAGTGTACACAGTGACACCAATGCACACAGTAACGCCAGTGCACACAGTAACGACCAGTGCACACACACACAGCAACACCAGTGCACACAGTAACACCAGTGTACACAGTGACACCAATGCACACAGTAACGCCAGTGCACACAGTAACATCAGTGCACACAGTAACACCAGTGTACACAGTAACACCAGTGCACACAGTAACACCAGTGCACACAGTAACACCAGTGTACACAGTGACACCAATGCACACAGTGACACCAGTGCACACAGTAACACCAGTGTACACAGTAACACCAGTGCACACAGTAACACCAGTGCACACAGTAACGACCAGTGCACACACACACAGCAACACCAGTGCACACAGTAACACCAGTGCACACAGTAACACCAGTGCACACAGTAACACCAGTGCACACAGTAACACCAGTGTACACAGTAACACCAGTGCACACAGTAACACCAGTGCACACAGTAACATCAGTGCACACAGTAACACCAGTGCACACAGTAACACCAGTGCACACAGTAACATCAGTGCACACAGTAACACCAGTGTACACAGTAACACCAGTGCACACAGTAACATCAGTGCACACAGTAACACCAGTGTACACAGTAACACCAGTGCACACAGTAACACCAGTGCACACAGTAACGACCAGTGCACACACACACAGCAACACCAGTGCACACAGTAACACCAGTGTACACAGTAACACCAGTGCACACAGTAACACCAGTGTACACAGTAACACCAGTGCACTCAGTAACACCAGTGCACACAGTAACATCAGTGCACACAGTAACACCAGTGCACACAGTAACACCAGTGCACACAGTAACATCAGTGCACACAGTAACACCAGTGTACACAGTAACACCAGTGCACACAGTAACACCAGTGTACACAGTAACGACCAGTGCACACACACACAGTAACACCAGTGCACACAGTAACACCAGTACACACAGTAACGCCAGTGCACACACACACAGTAACACCAGTGCACACAGTAACACCAGTACACACAGTAACGCCAGTACACACAGTAACACCAGTGCACACAGTAACACCAGTACACACAGTAACGCCAGTACACACAGTAACACCAGTGCACACAGTAACACCAGTACACACAGTAACACCACACACCATGGAATACACGATGACACATGTGAACATAATAATTACACACGTGCAGCTGATGACAAACAACCTCAAAATGGATAATCACAATGAACAACATCTCACTATACTGCAATGGAACTGTAATGGAGTTCGCAATAGAATTAATGACATCATACAGTACGTCCGTGAACACCAAACTGACGTCATAGTGCTACAGGAGACGATGGTAGGTGATGACTTCAACCCAAGGTTCAGCGGTTATCGCAAGTTCTCCCTGCCACATGGGGAAAGAAAACGGGGTCTCATCACTTTTGTAAATAACAACATTCCCGCACAGATTATTGATGACCTGCACATGGGGGATGAGTTTGAATCACTGGGAGTAACCCTTTACTTAAACAATAATGTTCTACATATAATCAACCTATATGTGCCACAGAGTAAACTTGACCTTGACACACTGCCTGAGTTTGTTAATGAAGAACCTACCCTGCTGATCGGTGACCTTAATGCCAGACACCCACACTTTGGTGCCAACTGTCATCAGCCCAATGTCAATGGACGGAAACTGTCACTCTTTGTCAGGGGAAGTGAAAACCTTAGGGTCCTGGGTGATGAACAGCCAACTCACCTCAGAGGAGGAAGATTAGACTATGCTCTCCTGTTGAATGCACAGGACACGGATGCCAGTACACACATTGTGCACAGTTTATGTAGTGACCATTGGGCACTGATTACCACCATCGACATGAGCAAGAGAAGGAAAGAACCAAATAAAAGAAAAAGGTTATCACTCGGACCAGATATGAGGCCGCACTTCATAAACAGGATGAGTGACTGGTTCACGGAATACCAAATCCCAGAAGACATTGACACATTTGTTGATGACCTTAATCACCAAATTGAGAGCTGTCTAAGAGTTCCGCGCCGTACACCTGGGCGAAGTAACCCTCAGAGGAAGAAAATAAAATGGTATGAGAGTGATTACATAAAGATGCTCAACGCAAATGTGCGAGACATGAGTAGAGAGTACCGGAGACATCCCACTGAAAGTAACCAAGAGTTGTTTAAAACTGTGTGTCAAGTAGCCAGGGAAGAGAAGATTAAAGAGCGGGAAAGACAATAGCTTGAGTTCACTAGCTCTATTGGACGGGAAACATCTGCAAGACAAGTGTGGGCAAAAATTCAGATAGCTAAGGGGGGCAGAGCCCGGCCTGCGGCTCACAAAGACCCCCAGGGTAAGGCTGAGGAACTGATTCACAAGTGGAGTGATGCAGCATCCTCCTCCTCCCTCCCTGCAGAAATCAGCAGGGAACAGCTCCTGCGACATGATGACAGAAGAATTAGGATAACAAGAGCACTGTCTAGTGATGACGAATATGGGGAACCAATCACAGCCCAAGAAGTAAGGGGCGCTATGAAAAAGGGTAAAAGTACAGCACCTGGTGAAGATGGCGTCACCTACGACATACTCAATGCACTGTGTGAAGTGTCTGGGAATCCACTACTCCACCTGTTTAACAAGTCATTCCTAAGTGGAGTGTTGCCCACACAATGGAAACACGCAATAATTGTTCCCATACCGAAGCCTAATGACCCTGGTAATTACAGATCTATCAGTCTCGTGTCATGCACTTGCAAGATGCTTGAAAGGATCATCCTAAACCGACTGTTGCACAAAATAGGCAGGTTAGGGGAGGGGGTCAATGGCTTTGTTAAAGGACGGAGCACAGCAAATTGTATAGTTAATTACTTGGCTAATGACACGGCTAGGTACTCTGTATTTATTGACATCAAAGGAGCCTTCGACAAAGCACAGGGGATTGCGATCCTGGACGAGCTTGCATGCATGGGTGTCAAGGGGAGACTCATGAAATGGGTTGAAGACTACCTCACAGGAAGGAAAGCCAAGGTTTGCAGTCTCCAGAACAATGAATGTGGAACTCGGGACCCCCCCAAGGCAGAGTCTTAAGCCCTACACTATTCAATATATTTATGAACGCCATTGCAAATATTGATTTTCCGGAAGGAACACAACAAGTGGGATATGCAGATGATGCTCTAATACAACCTCCCACCTTGGGAAAAATTGAACAGTCCATTGAACTCCTTGGAAGGAAATGTATTGAGCTCGGTTTCACTCTCTCCACAAACAAGACGAAGGCATACTCCCATCACAAGCGGAGAGCAAATGAAGAACTGCAAATTAATGGTGTAACACTCGAATGGGTTGACCCATTCAAGTGTTACACCATAAGAACTCTGTTTAGTGTTTGCAGGTTATAGTTGTTTGTGTGTAAACTAAAGTATTTGAAAAAGAAATAAGTTATTACGAAACGCATTCAAGCGTCGCGCCAGACTAGAAATAAAAATGAATTTTGGAAAATTGATTTTTCAGTTACCATCGACAGTGAAAAGAAACATAAGAAATATTGAGAAAATTCGTGTTACAATTATGAATCTTACTTTTTCGGTCATATTTAATAATATATGTTTACAAGAAAGACTGCTACCAAAATATACTAAAAAGAAAAAAATTAGAGAAAATATATTATTTCAGGAAAACTTGGCTTATTAGGCAAATTGGACCTTGAATAGTAGGCCAAAAAGTGCGTTCTGGCTACTAGGTACGACATATATATATATATATATATATATATATATATATATATATATATATATATATATATATATATATATATATATATATATATATATGGGAAGAGATTATATGTTCCTTAATGGAGCCCTGTTGCTTATGCATCGTTAAACGCCTAGAAAGAGATGTTGTTGTCTTGCCTATATACTGGGTTTTTTGGAGCTTACAGTCCCCAAGTGGGCATTTGAAGGCATAGACGACGTTAGTCTCTTTTAAAGCGTTCTGTTTTGTGTCTGGAGAGTTTCTCATGAGTAGGCTGGCCGTTTTTCTGGTTTTATAGTAAATCGTCAGTTGTATCCTCTGATTTTTGTCTGTAGGGATAACGTTTCTATTAACAATATCTTTCAGGACCCTTTCCTCCGTTTTATGAGCTGTGGAAAAGAAGTTCCTGTAAAATAGTCTAATAGGGGGTATAGGTGTTGTGTTAGTTGTCTCTTCAGAGGTTGCATGGTTTTTCACTTTCCTTCTTGGAAAAACCCAGTATATAGGCAAGACAACAACATCTCTTTCTAGGCGTTTAACGATGCATAAGCAACAGGGCTCCATTAAGGAACATATAATCTCTTCCCATAACCAAACCATCGCCAGAGAAATCCTAGTAAACAACACAGAAATCATCGATAGATACAGCGATAGCAGGCGGCTTGACGTTTGCGAGGCACTACACATCAAGAAGTCAACACCAGCAATCAACAGCCAATTATTGCACAACTATATTCTACAAACCTCAAGACTCCGCTCCAATATAGAAGCATCAAGAAATATGGACCAATAGGCTTTCTACAAACACTTCTATTCAATACCCATTGTTTCTGTTCTGTCTTGTGTTGATACTTTTAATACCCTATTAATATCCCCTCTTGTTCTGTCTTGTGTTAATGCCACATCACCCCTCCCACCTCACTCAAATGTAGATATAAAATCAGAGATACGTAAGTTCTAATCAGTTGTGTATTTGTGAAGTCTTTGAAAATGTAATAAGTTTTACGAAACGCGCCCGTGTCGCGTCAGACTAGAAATAAAAATGAATTTTGGAGAAGTGATTTTTGATTTACCTCCAACAGTGAAGCGTAATGTACGAAAGATTGAGAAAATTCGTGTTAGAATTATTAATCTTACTTTTTCGGTCATATTTAATAATATATGTCTACAGGAAAGACTGCTACCAAAATATAATATAATATATATATATATATATATGAATATATATATAACATATATATATATATATATATATATATATATATAATATAAATGCCATATATATATATATATGTCGTACCTAGTAGCCAGAACGCACTTCTCAGCCAACTATGCAAGGCCCGATTTGCATAATGAGCCAAGTTTTCATGAATTAATATATTTTCTCTAATTTTTTTCTTATGGAATGATAAAGCTACGCATTTCATTATGTATGAGGTCAATTTTTTTTTATTGGAGTTGAAATTAACGTAGATATAAGACCGAACCTAACCAACCCTACCTAACCTAACCTAATCTATCTCTATACGTTAGGTTAGGTTAGGTTAGGTTAGGTAGCCGAAAAAGTTAGGTTAGGTTAGGTAGGTTAGGTAGTCGAAAAACAAATAATTCATGAAAACTTGGCTTATTAGGCAAATTGGGCCTTGCATAGTAGGCTGAGAAGTGCGTTCTGGCTACTAGGTACGACATATATATATATATATGCAATTGACGATCACAAAACACTGATCATTTTATGCGGAAAATCCACAGAGAAATATGAAATGAGGTGAACGTTTCGGCTTTGTTAAAGCCTTTGTCAACACCAGACTGACTAAGGAGAAGGGAGAAGGGGGAGGATATATAGGCCGACACCTGACCAACCCATCCCTAGGGTTGGTCAGGTGTAATTAACCAAAATCAGGTATAGCTTAGCATCCTCTTTGACCATTTTAAGCTAAGCTATACCTGATTTTGGTTAATTACACCTGACCAACCCTAGGGATGGGTTGGTCAGGTGTCGGCCTATATATCCTCCCCCTTCTCCCTTCTCCTTAGTCAGTCTGGTGTTGACAAAGGCTTTAACAAAGCCGAAACGTTCACCTCATTTCATATTTCTCTGTGGATTTTCCGCATATATATATATATATATATATATATATATATATATATATATATATATATATATATATATATATATATATATATATATATATATATATATATATATATGCGAACAAGCCTGAATGGTCCCCAGGACTATATGCGAATGAAAACTTACACCCCAGAAGTGACTCGAACCCATACTCCCAGAAGCAACGCAACTGGTAACTACAGGGCGCCTTAATCCGCTTGACCATCACGGCCGTCAAAAGGAAGTGATAGCCGAGGCTATTTGAGCCACTTCCCCGACGGCAACTCGGATGGTAATCTTGGGCATAGCATTTCACCAAATCACCTCATTCTTTGGGGCACACGTGAGGAACACAAATGCGAACAAGCCTGAATGGTCCCCAGGACTATATGCGAATGAATCATTCTTGTTCGCATTTGTGTTCCTCACGTGTGCCCCAAAGAATGAGGTGATTTGGTGAAATGCTATGCCCAAGATTACCATCCGAGTTGCCGTCGGGGAAGTGGCTCAAATAGCCTCGGCTATCACTTCCTTTTGACGGCCGTGATGGTCAAGCGGATTAAGGCGCCCTGTAGTTACCAGTTGCGTTGCTTCTGGGAGTATGGGTTCGAGTCACTTCTGGGGTGTGAGTTTTCATTCGCATATAGTCCTGGGGACCATTCAGGCTTGTTCGCATTTGTGTTCCTCACGTGTGCCCCAAAGAATGAGGTGATTTGGTGAAATGCTATGCCCAAGATTACCATCCGAGTTGCCGTCGGGGAAGTGGCTCAAATAGCCTCGGCTATCACTTCCTTTTGACGGCCGTGATGGTCAAGCGGATTAAGGCGCCCTGTAGTTACCAGTTGCGTTGCTTCTGGGAGTATGGTTTCGAGTCACTTCTGGGGTGTGAGTTTTCATTCATATATATATATATATATATATGTCGTACCTAGTAGCCAGAATGCACGTCTCGGCCTACTATGCAAGGCCCGATTTGCTTAATAAGCCAAGTTTTCCTGAATTATTATATTTTCTCTAATTTTTTTCTTATGAAATGATAAAGCTACCCATTTCTTTATGTATAAGGTCATTTTTTTTTACTGGAGTTAAAGTTAACGTAGATATATGACCGAACCTAACCAACCCTACCTAACCTAACCTAACCTATCTCTATAGGTTAGGTTAGGTTAGGTAGCCGAAAAAGTTAGGTTAGGTTAGGTTAGGTAGGCTAGGTAGTCGAAAAACAATTAATTCATGAAAACTTGGCTTATTAGGCAAATTTGGCCTTGCATAGTAGGCTGAGAAGTGCATTCTGGCTACTAGGTACGACATATATATATATATATATATATATATATATATATATATATATATATATATATATATATATATATATATATATATATATATATATATATATAGAAGGGAGTACCACCTCTAGCTGGAAGAAGGGGGACCCATAGCCTCGGAGGAAACCACGCATAACGCATTAGAGGGAATGTTTAGATCCCCTCCAATACAGTTTCTGTGTGCTTATATATATATATATATATATATATATATATATATATATATATATATATATATATATATATATATATATATATATATATATTATTAAATATGACCGAAAAAGTAAGATTAATAATTTTAACACGAATTTTCTCAATATTTCGTACATTTCTTTTCACTGTTGGTGGTAATTCAAAAATCAATTCTCCAAAATTCATTTTTATTTCTAGTCTGACGCAACACGAGCGCGTTTCGTAAAACTTATTACATTTTCAAAGACTTTAGTTAACACATACACAAATGAATAGAACTTACACATCTCCGATTTGTTTATATCTACATTTGAGTGAGATGGATGGGGTGAGGTGGTATTAATAGGGTATTAATTTCATCAACACAAGACAGAACACGAAACAATGGGTATTGAATGGAAGTGATTGTAGAAAGCCTATTGGTCCATATTTCTTGATGCTTCTGTATTTTAGTGGAGTCTTGAGGTGGGTAGAATATAGTTGTGCATTAGTTGGCTGTTGATTGCTGGTGTTGCCTTTTTAATGTGTAGTGCCTCGCAAACGTCAAGCCGTCTGCTATCGCTGTATCTATCGATGATTTCTGTGTTGTTTACAAGGTTTTCTCTGGCGATGGTTTGGTTGTGGGAAGAGATTATATGTTCCTTAATGGAGCCCTGTTGCTTATGCATCGTTAAACGCCTAGAAAGAGATGTTGTTGTCTTGCCTATATACTGGGTTTTTTGGAGCTTACAGTCCCCAAGAGGGCATTTGAAGGCATAGACGACGTTGGTCTCTTTTAAAGCGTTCTGCTTTGTGTCTGGAGAGTTTCTCATGAGTAGGCTGGCCGTTTTTCTGGTTTTATAGTAAATCGTCAGTTGTATTCTCTGATTTTTGTCTGTAGGGATAACGTTTCTATTAACAATATCTTTCAGGACTCTTTCCTCCGTTTTATGAGCTGTGGAAAAGAAGTTCCTGTAAAATAGTCTAATAGGGGGTATAGGTGTTGTGTTAGTTGTCTCTTCAGAGGTTGCATGGCGTTTCACTTTCCTTCTTATGATGTCTTCGACGAAACCATTGGTGAAGCCGTTGTTGACTAGGACCTGCCTTACCCTACAGAGTTCTTCGTCGACTTGCTTCTATTCTGAGCTGTGGCTTAGAGCACGGTCGACATATGCGTTAACAACACTCCTCTTGTACCTGTCTGGGCAGTCGCTGTTGGCATTTAGGCACATTCCTTTGTTCGTTTCCTTAGTGTAGACTGCAGTGTGGAAACCTCCGCTCTTTTCTATGACTGTTACATCTAGAAAGGGCAGCTTCCCATCCGTTTCCATCTCGTAAGTGAAATGCAGCACGGAACTCTGCTCAAATGCCTCCTTCAGCTCCTGCAGATGTCTGACATCAGGTACCTGTGTAAAAATGTCGTCAACATACCTGCAGTATATGGCCGGTTTCAAGTTCATGTCGACTAAGACTTTTTGCTCGATGGTACCCATGTAGAAGTTTGCAAACAGGACACCTAGGGGAGAACCCATGGCGACCCCATCTACTTGCTTATACATGTGCCCATCCGGGCTCAAGAAGGGTGCCTCTTTAGTACAAGCTTGGAGTAGTTTCCTTAGAATATTCTCTGGTATGTCAAGAGGAGTACAGGCTGGATCACGATACACTCTGTCGTCTATCATCCCGATTGTCTCGTCCACAGGTACGTTGGTGAACAGTGATTCTACGTCCAACGAGGCTCTTATCCCTGTTGCCCGTGTGCCCCGCAGTAAGTCAACAAATTCTTTTGGAGACTTCAGGCTTAAGGCGCAAGGGACATAAGGAGTCAGCAGGCCGTTGAGTCGCTTCGCCAGTCTGTACGTGGGTGTGGGAATCTGGCTAATGATTGGCCGAAGTGGGTTTCCAGGCTTGTGTGTCTTGACATTTCCATACGCATATCCAGGTTTATATTCCCCAATAATCTTTGGCAGGTGGAGTCCAAATTTCTTGGCGTTCACAGTTTCAATCAGTTTGTTGCCCTTTGCTTTCAATTCGGCTGTAGTGTCCTTCGTTACCCTTTGGAATTTAGTTTAATCAGAGAGTATGAGGTTCATTTTCGCCAGATATTCGTCTTTTTTAAGAATGACATATACTGCCGACTTGTCACCTCTCCTGACAACTATCTCCTTGTTCTCACGAAGGCTTTTAGCTGCTGCTTTGAGCTCGGGGGACAGTATGGTGCTTCTGTAATTGCCTCGATTCTTTCCTCCTTCCGCAATAAGTTCTGCTTGTAAGGTATCTTTGGTAGTGACCTTCTTTTGTGTCTCGAGGTCGAATATGTCGTCCAACAGAATTTCCAACTCCACTTTCCGGGCCATCTCACTCGGTCTGGACATAACGTGACAGTTTATGCCCAGATTTAGGAGAGTGACTTGGTCCTCAGTGAGGTTAATTCCTGCAAGGTTCAGGAAGCCATCTCTTGGTCGTGGAATTGCCATAGGTCCTCCATATAACGTTGTTAGTTTCTTGATAATCCTTGTTTCAGTGCTGAGGTGATGTCGGTCTGTGAGGATGTCGAGGTGTTGTTCAATGCGGGTACGGATGTCCGGTCGTGATGGTCAAGCGGATTAAGGCGTCCCTGTACATACCAGTTGCGTTGCTCCTGGCAGTATGGGTTCGAGTCACTTCTGGGGTGTGAGTTTTCAGTTGCATATAGTCCTGGGGACCATTCAGGCTTGTTTGCATATATATACACGTATATATATATATATATATATATATATATATATATATATATATATATATATATATATATATATATATATATATATATATATATATATATTAATAGGGTATTAAAAGTATCAACACAAGACAGAACACAAACAATGGGTATTGAATAGAAGTGTTTGTAGAAAGCCTATTGGTCCATATTTCTTGATGCTTCTATATTGGAGCGGAGTCTTGAGGTGGGTAGAATATAGTTGTGCAATAATTGGCTGTTGATTGCTGGTGTTGACTTCTTGATGTGTAGTGCCTCGCAAACGTCAAGCCGCCTGCTATCGCTGTATCTGTCGATGATTTCTGTGTTGTTTACTAGGATTTCTCTGGCGATGGTTTGGTTGTGGGAAGAGATTATATGTTCCTTAATGGAGCCCTGTTGCTTATGCATCGTTAAACGCCTAGAAAGAACAAAAACATCTCTTTCTAGGCGTTTAACGATGCATAAGCAACAGGGCTCCATTAAGGAACATATAATCTCTTCCCACAACCAAACCATCGCCAGAGAAATCCTAGTAAACAACACAGAAATCATCGATAGATACAGCGATAGCAGGCGGCTTGACGTTTGCGAGGCACTACACATCAAGAAGTCAACACCAGGAATCAACAGCCAATTATTGCACAACTATATTCTACCCACCTCAAGACTCCGCTCCAATATAGAAGCATCAAGAAATATATATATATATATATATATATATATATATATATATATATATATATATATATATATATATATATATATATATATATATGTCGTACCTAATAGCCAGAACGCACTTCTTTGCCTACTATTCAAGGCCCGATTTGCCTAATAAGCCAAGTTTTCATGAATTAATGTTTTTTCGTCTACCTAACCTACCTAACCTAACCTAACCTAGCTTTTTTTGGCTACCTAACCTAATCTTACCTATAAATATAGGTTAGGTTAGGTTAGGTAGGGTTGGTTAGGTTCGGTCATATATCTACGTTAATTTTAACTCCAATAAAAAAAAATTGACCTCATACATAGAGAAAAGGGTTGCTTTATCATTTCATAAGAAAAAAATTATAGTAAATATATTAATTCAGGAAAACTTGGCTTATTAGGCAAATCGGGCCTTGAATAGTAGGCTGAAAAGTGAGTTCTGGCTATTAGGTACGACATATATATATATATATATATATATATATATATATATATATATATATATATGTCGTACCTAGTAGCCAGAACGCACTTCTCGGCCTACTATGCAAGGCCCGATTTGCCTAATAAGCCAAGTTTTCCTGAATTAATATATTTTCTCAATTTTTTTTTGTTATGAAATGATAAAGCTACCCATTTCATTACGTATGAGGTCAATTTTTTTTATTGGAGTTAAAAATAACGTAGATATATGACCGAACCTAACCAACCCTACCTAACCTAACCTAACCTATCTCTACAGGTTAGATTAGGTTAGGTAGCCTAAAAAGTTAGGTTAGGTTAGGTTAGGTAGGTTAGGTAGTCGAAAAACAATTAATTCATGAAAACTTGGCTTATTAGGCAAATCGGGCCTTGCATATTAGGCATAGAAGTGCGTTCTGGCTACTAGGTACGACATATATATATATATATATATATATATATATATATATATATATATATATATATATATATATATATATATATATATATATATATATATATGTCGTACCTAGTAGCCAGAACTCACTTCTCAGCCTACTATTCAAGGCCCAATTTGCCTAATAAGCCAAGTTTTCCTGAAATAATATATTTACTATAATTTTTTTCTTATGAAATGATAAAGCAACCCTTTTCTCTATGTATGAGGTCAATTTTTTTTTATTGGAGTTAAAATTAACGTAGATATATGACCGAACCTAACCAACCCTACCTAACCTAACCTAACCTATATTTATAGGTAAGGTTAGGTTAGGTAGCCAAAAAAAGCTAGGTTAGGTTAGGTTAGGTAGGTTAGGTAGACGAAAAAACATTAATTCATGAAAACTTGGCTTATTATGCAAATTGGGCCTTGAATAGTAGGCTGAGAAGTGCGTTCTGGCTATTAGGTACGACATATATATATATATATATATATATATATATATATATATATATATATATATATATATACATAAACCAACTCGGCCATGATGTTGCAAAAGTCGACCAACATGGAACTTTACTAAATTCCCTGGAAGGTTCTGGAGAACGCAAACCGACAAGGCCACATACCAAAGTGGCCTTGCCGGGTAAAACAGGTGTCTGGGATTTACCAGCACATGGGCTCAAGTCGCCACATTACCTCAGAATGATTTTCTTTGATATATCACGCCATTGTGATTTTGTTGCTTAATGAAACCTAAAGACTTTATTGTGCAGGCTGCTGGAGGATTCGGGTGTGTGGCATCTACCCAGCACATACGTGGTTGTATTGGGTAGTAGTGAAGGTGGTGAGGCCGTCCTCCTTCACCACGGCCTCCGCAACACCATCAATGCAGTCTACCTCGCTCTCACTAACTTGACACTAAAACGTCTGCCTAATTCAAATTTCACCAATGACGTCCAAGAAGAAGGTTAGTACTAGTGTTATTCTTGCTCTTCACTGAATTATTTTCAAAGCAGTTAAACTCTTTTGTTTGTTGTTGGTGTAAGGCCTGTCAACCATATTATTCGTACTACAGCATTTATTGTTATTAATGCCTGAAACACTGCGTGTTAAGGCTATAGGCAATGCATCTGACTACCTATGAATCCAACAATCTGCTTATATCCTTTGAATGTACTTCTGAGTAAATAAAATGTTTGTTTTTTAACTAGTGCCAGGGCCACCCCTCAAGTACACATTGTCCTGCATACAGTCCTGGAATAACATTTATTAACAAGTATTTATACAGTGTGAACCGGGAACCTCTTGGTTAGTATACACTGTGAAGACTCTCTGCTTCGTCCACATGTGGCACACCGGATATTTGCGCAATTGAATTGTAACATATCTTTATGTGTACGTATTTGTGTGATAAGAGTATACTGGTTTCTAGTATTTATTTAGTATATTCTTGGTTACAGAGGTTGGTTTGTTGGCAATGTAGTGAAGTGTCGTAGTAGTTAACACGAAGCCAGGAGTAAGGCGGAGAGCTGAGTGAAGTCGGGAATAAAGAGCTCAGATGCGGGGTGAGTGTGAAGAGTATGGTGCTCCGAATGCGGGTGGTGTCAAAGGGTTAGCATGTGGGACGAGAGCGTGGAAGCTTGAGTAGCCGGAATCTGGCTACCTGCTTCGTAGCGAGGCTAAAGCATCTTGTGAGGGTAGAAAATGGACACATCGAGTGTTACATTGTTGTTGGTGACTGTTGAAGATCTGCAGTATCTTTTAAGCGTCTGTACTGAACCACACTTGGAGTTAGGACTGACTGATGGAGATGTGCTGTCTACAGCTTATGTGACAAGCTTTCATCTCACCTTACCAAACTGATCATCATCTAGTTGGTTGTGAAGATTAACTGTGTTTATTTTTTTATTATATATATTAGTATATTTTGGAAGCAGTCTTTCTTGTAAACATATGTTGTTAAATATGACCGAAAAAGTAGGATTAAAAATTCTAACACGAATTTTTTCAATATTTCTTATGTTTCTTTTTACTGTCGATGGTAATTGAAAAATCAATTCTCCAAATTTCATTTTTATTTCAAGTCTGACGCGACGCTTGTACGTGTTTTGTAATAACTTATTACATTTTCAAAGACTTTAGTTTACACACACAGCTGTAACCTGAAAACACTAAACAGAGTTAGCCAATCCGTCATACTTATACTCGCATTTGGGTGAGGTGATATGGTGCAAAAGTTTTGGATGAGGTGAACAAACTTCAAGATGTCACGCCGCCTGCTATCGCTGCATCTATCGATGATTTCTGTGTTGTTTGTTAAGACTCCTTTGGTGATGGTCTGGTTGTGGGAAGAGATTATATATTCCTTAATGGAGCCCTGTTGCTTATGCATTGTTAATCGCCTGGAAAGAGAAGTTGTTGTCTTGCCTCTGTACTGAGTTCTTTGGGGCTTACAGTCCCCAAGTGGACATTTGAAGGCATAGACGACGTTGGTTTCCTTCAAGGCATTCTGTTTGTTGTCTGGGGAGTTTTTCATGAGTTGGTTAGCCGTTTTCTTGTTTTCGTAGTTAATTGTCAATTGTATATTCTGATTTTTGTCTGTAGGAATAACGTTCCTATTAATAATATCTTTCAGGAAACTTTCCTCCGTTTTGTGAGCCGTCGAAAGGAAGTTCCTGTAAAACAGGAACAGGAGGGTACATAGGGGGTACAACTGTTGTGTTAGTTGAGTCTTCAGAGGTTGCATGGTGTTTCACCTTTCTTTTTATGATGTCTTCAACATAACTGTTAGAGAAACCATTGTTGACGAGGACCTGCCTTACCCTACAGAGTTCTTTATCGACTTGTCCTCATCCTGAGCTGTGACTGAGAGCCCGGTCTACATAAGCGTTGACAACACTCCTCTTGTACCTGTCTGGGCAGTCACTATTGGCATCGAGGCACATTCCTATGTTTGTTTCCTTACTAGGTTGTAGACTACAATGTGGAAGCCTCCATTCCTTTCCGTGACTTTTACATCTAGAAAGGGCAGCTTCCCATCATTCTCCATCTCGTAAGTGAAACCTAACACCGAATTCTGCTTGAATGCCTCCTTCAGGTGCTGCAAACGTCTGACATTAGGTACCTGCATAAAAATGTCATCAACATACCTGCAGTATATGGTGGGTTTCAAGTTCATGTCAACTAAGACCCTCTGCTCTTTGGTAACCATGTAGAAGATCATAAACAGGACACCTAGGGGGAAATCCCATGGCGACCCCATCTACTTGCTTATACATGTGCCCATCTGGGCTCAAGAAGGGTGCCTCTTTAGTGCAGGCTTGGATTAGTTTCCTTAGTATGTTTTCTGGTATGTCAAGAGGAGTGCAAGCCGGATCACGATACACTCTGTCTGCTATCATCCCGATTGTTTCATCCACAGGTACGTTGTTAACAGTGACTCTACATCCAACGAGACTTGTGTCCCTGTGACCTGTGCTCCCCGCAGTAAGTCAACAAATTTCTTTGGAGATTTCAGGCTGAAAGCACAAGGTAGATAAGGAGTCAGCAAGCTGTTGAGTTACTTAGCCAGTCTGTATGTGGGTGTGGGTATCTGACTACTGATTGGCCGAAGTGGATTTCCAGGCTTGTAGGTCTTGACATTTCCATACGCATACCCAAGTTTACATTCCCCAATAACCTTTGGCAGGTGGAGTCCGGATTTCTTGACATTCACAGTTTCAATCAATGAGTTTACTTTCGTTTTCAATTCGGCTGTAGTGTCCTTCGTTACCCTTTGGAATTTAGTTTGGTCAGAGAGTATAAGGTTCATTTTTGCTATATATTCGTCCTTTTAAGAATAACATATATTGGCGACTTGTCACCTCTTCTGATGACCTTGTTCTCGCGAAGGCTCTTGGCTCCCGCTTTGAGCTTGGGGGGACAGTATGGTGCTTCTGTAGTCACCTCGAATCTTTCCTCCTTCAGCAATAAGTTCTGCTTGCAAGGTGTCTTTAGTGGTAACCTTCTTTTGCGTTTCGAGGTCGAATATGTAGTCCACTAGCATCTACAACTCCAATTTCCGGGCCATCTCACTTGATCTGGACATAAGGTGACAGTTTAAAATCAGATTTAAGAGAGTGATTTGGTTCTCACTGAGGTTGATTCCAGCAAGGTTTAAGAAGCCATCTCTGGGTCGTGGAATCGCCATGGGTCCTCCAAATAATGTTGTCACTTTCTTGATGATCCTGATTTCGGTGGTGTGGTAATGTCGATCTGTAAGGATGTCGAGGTGTTGGTCGATACGAGTTCGGAGGTCTTCGTCGATGTTGCTGTTTCTCGATTGGTTTGTAGCGTGAAGTAGTTGCGTTTGGCTGTCTATGATCTCATTTTCTGCCTTGTGTATCCGATTTCGAATCAGATCTTGGCGATATTTTATCGTGAAGGCTTGGTTTCTTGCTACTGGGTCGTGCTTTTTTAGATTAGTGTATTTTGGTAGCAGTCGTTCTTGTAAACATATGCTGTTGAATATCACCGAAAAGATAAGATTAATAATTCTTTCACGATTTTTTTCAATATTTCTTATGTTTTTCTTCACTGTGGATGGTAATTGAAATATCAAATCTCCAAAATTCATTTTTATTCATGGTCTGACGGCTGAACGCATTTCGTAATTCGTATTAAATTTTCAAAGACTTAGTTTACACATAAACATCATCGTACTTATCCTCTTTTTGGTGAGGTAATATGGCACAAATGTTTTGGGTGAGATGACAAACACAAGACAGAACACGAAACAATGGGCATAAATTGGGTGTGAAAACATAAGAATGGAAGTAACTGCAGAAGGCCTATTGGCCCATACCTCCTCTTCCTGCTTCAATGTTGGTTTGGGGTCTTGAAGTGGACTCTCCACTGCAGTCTACACTAAGGAAATAAACATAGGAATGTGCTTCAATAACAATAGTAACTGTCCAGACAGGTTTAAGAGGAGTGTCGTCAAAGCTTTTGTCGACTTAGCTCTCAGTCACAGCTCAGGATGGAAGCAAGTCGATGAAGAACTCTGTAGGGTAAGGCAGGTCCTAGTCAACAACGGCTTTTCTTACGGCTTTGTTGAAGACATCATAAAAAGAAAGGTGAAACGCCATGCAACCTCTGAAAAGTCAACCAACACAACACTTGTATCCCCTATTAGACTATTTTACAGGAACTTCTTTTTGACGGCTCATAAAACGGAGGAAAGCGTCCTGAAAGATATTGTTGATAGGAACATTATCCCTACAGACAAAAATCAGAAAATACAATTGACAATTTACTATAAAACAAAAAAAAAAAAAAATGGCCAACCTACTCATGAAGAACTCCTTAGACACCAAACAGAATGCTTTGACGGAAACCAACGTCGTCTATGCCGTCAAATGCCCACTTGGGGACTGTATGCCTCAAAGAACTCAGTATATATGCAAGACAACAACGTCTCTTTCCAGGCGATTAACAATGCATAAACAACAGGGCTCCATCAAGGAACATATAATCTCTTCTCACAACCAGACCATCGCCAAAGAAATCTTAACAAATAACACAGAAATCATCGATAGCATGCCTTGCTCGACATCAGCAAGGCACTATACATCAAAAAGTCAACACCAGCAATCAACAGCCAATTAATGCACAACTATATTCTACCCACTTCAAGACCCCGAACAAACATAGAAGCAGGAAGAGGAGGTATGGGCCAATAGGCATTCTGCAGCTACTTCCATTCTTATGTTTTCATACCCAATTTAATCCCATTGTTTCGTGTTCTGCCTTGTGTTTGTCATCTCACCCAAAACTTTTGTGCCATATCACCTCACCCAAAACTTTTGTGCCATATCACCTCACCCAAAATGAGTATAATTACAATGAATTTCATGTGTAAACTAAGTCTTTGAATATATAATACAAATTACGAAACACGTTCATGCGTCAGACCATAAATAATAATGAACTTTGGAGATTTGACTTTTGAATTATCATCGAGAGTGAATAAAAATATAAGAAATATTGAGAAAATTCGTGTTAAAATTATTAATCTTACCCTTTCGGTCATATTCAGCAGCATATGCTGTAAATATGCAGCAGCATATTCAGTAAATATGTGTGTGTGTGTGTGTGAGTATATATATATATATATATATATATATATATATATATATATATATATATATATATATATATATATATATATATATATATATATATATATATATATGTCGTACCTAGTAGCCAGAACGCACTTCTCGGCCTACTATTCAAGGCCCGATTTGCCTAATAAGCCAAGTTTTCCTGAATTAATATATTTTCTCGAATTTTTTTCTTATGAAATGATAAAGCTACCCATTTCATTATGTATGAGGTCAATTTTTTTTATTGGAGTTAAAATTAACGTAGATATATGACCGAACCTAACCAACCCTACCTGACCTAACCTAACCTAACCTATCTTTCTAGGTTAGGTTAGGTTAGGTAGCAGAAAAAGTTAGGTTAGGTTAGGTTAGGTAGGTTAGGTAGTCGAAAAATAATTAATTCATGAAAACTTCACTTATTAGGCAAATTGGGCCTTGAATAGTAGGCTGAGAAGTGCGTTCTGGCTACTAGGTACGACATATATATATATATATATATATATATATATATATATATATATATATATATATATATATATATATATATATATATATATATATATATATATGTACTTGAGGTCATCAGGCCTCTCTGTTTTGGTGCCTCCCTCTGCTCTTTCAACAAGAAGGGTGGGGAAATCAGGCCAATTGCTGTTGGTAACACTCTCCGACGCCTAGTTGCAAAGGCTGCCACAAGGATTGTCAGCCAGCAAGCGGCCGAATTGATGAAACCAATTCAGCTATGATTTGGGATTTCCCTAAGGCTGTGAAGCAGCTGCTCATGCAGCACGAGCATACATTACAAACATTTCTAACGAAAAGACTCTGCTCAGACTAAACTTTAAGAGTACCTTTAAAATGATCAGAAAAGATGCAGTGCTCTGTGCCGTACATCACCATTTCCGGCCCCTCTACCCGTTCATACTATCTTGCTACAGTGGTGAATCAAATTTGCTCTTTGGCGAACATGAAATCAGATCATGTGAAGGTGTTCAACAGGGTGATCCTCTAGCTCCTCTTCTTTTCTTCTTAGTATTAAAATCACTGAAAGCTTGTCCATCGAGTACAATATCTGGCTTTTGGATAATAGCACTATAGCTGACCCCTTAGACCTCCTCTTGGAAGACATCAGAAAAATAAAGGAGCAAGAAGTGTGAAATAGTCTCCTCCAACCCAGACATCATAGCTAGAATGAGGTCTGCCTTGCCCAGAGCCCATATCATTAGGGCTGGGAACAGCACTCTCCTTGGAGCCTTCCATCCCCCTTCGGGTCTAAAGCCATTGAGGAGATCCTTAATAAGAAAATCACAGACCTCAAGAGGATGGAAAATAGGATAGGTTACATCGATGCCCACGATGCTTTTTATCTCCTCACAAAATGCCTATCCCATCCGAGGGTAACCTACTATTTGAGGGGCGCTCCGATAGCCCAAAGGTTGAAGAGTATACCTATTACTGAAAACTATGTTAGAAAAAGTTATCAACCTCTCCCTCAATGAATGCCAGTGGAAGCAAGCCACTCTTCCTGTCAGGGTCGGTGGCTTGGGTGTCCGCACTGCCACCCAAATTGCTGTCCCAGCCTTCCTGTCTTCCTCCTCAGCATCAGATGATCTGGTCAAGGAAATTCTACCTGACAACCTGTGTGACTTAGCATTGATACAGGACTCCCACTACACGGAATGCGACACAAAGTGGGGTACCATGGCAGACCCAGCACTCAGACCAAACATGTTGCAAGCCAAAAAGCAATCCATCTGGGACAGCCCCATTCTAGAAAAAGAAACCAAATCATTTTTCATTTCATAAGAAAAAAACTTGAAAAATATTGAAATTCAGGAAATGTGGGAACCGACCTGTGAGATTTATATTTATTTAATTTATATGAATTTATATTTACGTTAATTTATATACTTCGATAGCAATTTGTATAATGTTAAGTGGACTGTATTTCTGCAATAATCTCTTAATCTCACAAATCGATCCTCTACACATTAGGGGGGGTTATTAAATTAATATATATGCAGCCAATCAAACTACAGTAACTACATACATTGATGAGGTTCCTTATCTTATAGTACAGCAGGTTAGTCCACCAGGTATAACTAGGGTGTAGACACCAAATTATCCTCTTTGAGGTAGCTTCCATATCACCCAGTAACTGGTGCACAAATCTTGCATCCTCGTCTTGACCTGTCAAAAGTGCGCTAGCTGTGAAGCCAGAATCCTATATATGACAAGCTATATCAGAGAAAACTGTACATGGAACATTGAAGACCTGGCTTAATTACCTTTAGTTTGAGGCTTCCACGTGCTCTAACCGGGTCACCCTATATCCTGACATTAATGGCCATAAATGAATGATAAACGGGTTTCGGATAGACACTTAACTTGATATGTAGACAGCGTGTTGAAAAATGGTACACCTTTGGTTTCCATAACACTACGTCCAAGTAAATTTAACAGGAGCCGAATTTGCTCCCGTGTGAGCCTCTGGTCTCAATAAAAACAATAACTGTTTAACACTCCATACTATTGACGTTACTGGCCGACATTGTCCAGATATGATAGGAGCTAAATTTGCTCCACACGTCTCGGAGGTGACACAACAATGGCTCCCCCTTTCCTCCCTGACGCCTGGCCTACTTTGTCCAGATTTCAGAAAGTGATAGAAGGGTCACATTTACTCTACTTTAATATTGATAATTAAGTTAATTTATATAAGATGTTTTATGATGGTAAAGTCCAAAGACTAATGTATTTAAGAATAATTCCCACCATAATAGGTGGTGAATTATAATAGTATGTGGTGATGATATCCCGTTTTCTTTAGATGGTAATTCCACTACAAGTTACATTTTCTATGGGTTAACTTGTTGGTACAATACAGCTATTATCTGTATGATATTATTGTTAAATGGTGTCGGATTTTCCGACATAATTCCCCAGGGGCTGCTCACGGGTCGAAGTCCTAATTAGAACAGACGAACACCGATACTCCTCCTTCGGATTATTAGATTAATTTGATGTTAGTAGTTAGTAATCACACATTTGTGTGTCTGTTCGTACAGGACGGATGTCCCGTACTAGAGTTGCAGGGGTTAGAAGTCTAATGCGATTTCATTTCCCTGTCAACTCTTGAAAGGCTAATATTCAAGCCTTATTACATATTATTTAACCCAGAAGACTGAATGTGATCAAGTATTACAGTCAAGTATGATTCAGGGACTGCAGTGAGATCAGTGACATTAGATATAACTTGAAGTTTGTTCAGGTAACTGGTCACTGATATATAAACACTGAGGCCCATGGAATACATCTTGATTAAATAATAAATGTATCAAATCAGTCATCAGATTTATTAGGGTTTAATTTAGTTAATTGATTCAGAGGATTGAATAGCTCATCATTAAAGTAAAGTATGGTTCTGAGACTGCAGTGGGTTCAGTGACATTGGTCGCAGTGACTTGTAGCTGGTTTAGGCTACTGTTCACTGATTTGCCACTGAGGCCTCATGAACTCATCTTCAGCTTTAAATGATGATACTAACATCAACCTCTGTTGGTATAGTCAGCTGTAATCTCCTTAGTATAATGCTACTGGAGAAATATAATTAGCTGACAAATTTAGATTTCTACTGGTATTGTTTATCTGCAGGCATAGGTCTCCTCAGGCTTGATACTGGGCCTGAGAGTAATTTACCTCCTGCAGAGTTTAACATGGTTATACCCTGATATTTAGTAGGGCTACCGATGAATCGATGACAATAGTCTGTCCCTACAAGGAGACCGAAGTCGGTGAGGTGATCAGACTTAATATTATCTGCCAATTTTATTCCTCTATTTCTCAGGAATTTGGCTGTTGCTATTTTCATTTACATTTTCTACTACTGGTTCAGCTTCACCTCTAGTTTGGAGGCATGTTAACTTAGTGGCCTCAGGTATTGGGTTTTCAGAAACCACAGAGACTGTGGATAAATTGTCTGAGAACTGCTTAATTTCTGGTGGTATAATATTGGGTGAAGCTGTAGTGGGTGAAGCTTTACTGGGTGAAGCTTTATCCTTGTTGATTAAAGGATCTAATCTGGCTTTACATTTATTCTCAAAAAGATCCAGATCATCCATAACATTATCTACTTTATTTGGTGTACTTGCTATTTGTTCTGATTCAATTATCCTGTGTAAATGTTCCAACCTGGCTTGAGTTTCTTCTTCATATTGTGCAAGGTCAGACAGGAATGGTTCCACATCTTCAACTACTATGTCGTCGTCGTGGACCTGATTTTGGTAAGATTTCCTATTTGCTTTCAATATATGCAATTGGGTTTGAATCTGTAACAGTGGTATTTTCAACCGACGATAATTAATTACAGGCTCATATAACAACTGTTCATATTGGTTGAGATCTCTTGTTAGTTGGCGTTTGCTTGATATTAAAGCACGCTTTGCTTTCTGTGGATTAGTCATGGTGACTTGTTAATTGGGCACCACTGGCTCATAAATTGTGAGCAAGTACTAATGGTAGCCTAGGGTTAAATTCTGAACTCACTAGGCAATAATCCTACCTCTACTAGAGGTTAGCACTTAAAATTAATACACATTATATATATACAATCATACACACTAATGATTTGAGTGATAAACCAGTGTCACTGGAAGTACCTTTAGGTTAGCTCTTCAATATCACCCTAGGATGGTAGAGACACTAATTAATCACTCAAAGGTGTAATGATCATAAGTAAATTATTATATATACAACTCAACTCGAGTTGATAAAAATTACACCCAAAATAGGGTCTGGACCATGCATTAATGGTGTTAGGTTGATCAATATAGTACAACTGACTATGGTAATAATGGGACTAGGATGAACGATAATAGTTCAACTAGTCATATCCTACCCTGTTGTGGGTTGGCAATTAGTAAATATACTGTGATCACTAGTGCAATATATTAAATGATTCTCTATTTTGGAGAAATAATATACACAATTATTGATAATAGCCTCTTAATTAGCCTCTATGAAACTTCTAATATTATCTAGAAGTATTAAATATTATTAGTGACCTCGCGAAATAAACTCCACAAAATTCGTAGATAATCTCTCGCGAAATGTAACACCACGAAATCCGTGAACAATCACGCGACACCACAGCCACTACTTTGGCTGGCTTCTATATTAGCGCTGTCATTTCACGAAATAACACGCCACCAAATATCTGTGGGTGTGCATGAAACCGCTGACGAAGCTGAACTGGGCTGAGGGAGGCTCCTGAGCTCCCTCGAGGCTAGGCTGCCGTCTTGACTGGCTGGCCTTTGTTTAAATAACACTGCACTAGTATATTTAATGAATCCACTGGTTAACTGGTTCATCCGGTACTAAGATGACCAAATGTGGGTTCAAAGGATCAAATAATCCGTCATCCGGTTCGAAGATGACCAAATAATGTGGGAACCGACCTGTGAGATTTATATTTATTTAATTTATATGAATTTATATTTATGTTAATTTATATACTTCGATAGCAATTTGTATAATGTTAAGTGGACTGTATTTCTGCAATAATCTCTTAATCTCACAAATCGATCCTCTACACATTAGGGGGGTTATTAAATTAATATATATGCAGCCAATCAAACTACAGTAACTACATACATTGATGAGGTTCCTTATCTTATAGTACAGCAGGTTAGTCCACCAGGTATAACTAGGGTGTAGACACCAAATTATCCTCTTTGAGGTAGCTTCCATATCACCCAGTAACTGGTGCACAAATCTTGCATCCTCGTCTTGACCTGTCAAAAGTGCGCTAGCTGTGAAGCCAGAATCCTATATATGACAAGCTATATCAGAGAAAACTGTACATGGAACATTGAAGACCTGGCTTAATTACCTTTAGTTTGAGGCTTCCACGTGCTCTAACCGGGTCACCCTATATCCTGACATTAATGGCCATAAATGAATGATAAACGGGTTTCGGATAGACACTTAACTTGATATGTAGACAGCGTGTTGAAAAATGGTACACCTTTGGTTTCCATAACACTACGTCCAAGTAAATTTAACAGGAGCCGAATTTGCTCCCGTGTGAGCCTCTGGTCTCAATAAAAACAATAACTGTTTAACACTCCATACTATTGACGTTACTGGCCGACATTGTCCAGATATGATAGGAGCTAAATTTGCTCCACACGTCTCGGAGGTGACACAACAATTGCTCCCCCTTTCCTCCCTGACGCCTGGCCTACTTTGTCCAGATTTCAGAAAGTGATAGAGGGTCACATTTACTCTACTTTAATATTGATAATTAAGTTAATTTATATAAGATGTTTTATGATGGTAAAGTCCAAAGACTAATGTATTTAAGAATAATTCCCACCATAATAGGTGGTGAATTATAATAGTATGTGGTGATGATATCCCGTTTTCTTTAGATGGTAATTCCACTACAAGTTACATTTTCTATGGGTTAACTTGTTGGTACAATACAGCTATTATCTGTATGATATTATTGTTAAATGGTGTCGGATTTTCCGACAGGAAAACTTGGCTTATTAGGCAAATCGGGCCTTGCATAGTAGGCCAAGAAGTGCGTTCTACCTACTAGGTACAACATACATATATATATATATATATATATATATATATATATATATATACATATATATATATATATATATATATATATATATATATATATATATATATATATATTAGTATATTTTGGTAGCAGTCTTTCCTGTAGACATATATTATTAAATATGACCGAAAAAGTAAGATTAATAATTCTAACACGAATTTTCTCAATCTTTCGTACATTTCTTTTCACTGTTGAAGGTAAATCAAAAATCAATTCTCCAAAATTCATTTTTATTTCTAGTCTGACGCAACACGAGCGCGTTTCGTAAAACTTATTACATTTTCAAAGACTTTAGTTTACAAATACACAACTGAATAGAACTTACGCATCTCCGATTTTATATCTACATTTTAGTGAGGTGGATGGGGTGAGGTGGCATTAATAGGGTATTAATTTCATCAACACAAGACAGAACAAGAGGTGGCATTAATAGGGTATTAATTTCATCAACACAAGACAGAACACGAAACAATGGGTATTGAATAGAAGTGTTTGTAGAAAGCCTATTGGTCCATATTTCTTGATGCTTCTATATTGGAGCGGAGTCTTGAGGTGGGTAGAATATAGTTGTGCATTAATTGGCTGTTGATTGCTGGTGTTGACTTCTTGATGTGTAGTGCCTCGCAAACGTCAAGCCGCCTGCTATCGCTGTATCTATCGATGATTTCTGTGTTGTTTACTAGGATTTCTCTGGCGATGGTTTGGTTGTGGGAAGAGATTATATGTTCCTTAATGGAGCCCTGTTGCTTATGCATCGTTAAACGCCTAGAAAGAGATGTTGTTGTCTTGCCTATATACTGTTTTTTTTTTCTGGGAAATTTCTGGGAAATTCTGTTGGACGACATATTCGACCTCGAGACACAAAAGAAGGTCACTACCAAAGATACCTTACAAGCAGAACTTATTGCAGAAGGAGGAAAGAATCGAGGCAATTACAGAAGCACCATACTGTCCCTCGAGCTCAAGGCGGCAGCTAAAAGCCTTCGTGAGAACAAGGAGATAGTTGTCAGGAGAGGTGACAAGTCGCCAATATATGTCATTCTTAAAAAAGACGAATATCTGGCGAAATTGAACATCATACTCTCTGACCAAACTAAGTTCCAAAGGGTAACGAAGGACACTACAGCCGAATTAAAAGCAAATGTCAACAAACTGATCGAAACTGTGAACGCCAAGAAATCCGGACTCCACCTGCCAAAGATCATTGGGGAATATAAACCTGGATATGCGTATGGAAATGTCAAGACACACAAGCCTGGAAACCCACTTCGGCCAATCATTAGCCAGATACCCACACCCACGTACAGACTGGCGAAGCGACTCAACGGCCTGCTGACTCCTTATGTTTCCTGCGCCTTCAGCCTGAAGTCTCCAAAGGAATTTGTTGACTTACTGCGGGGCACACGGGCCACAGGGATAAGTGCCTCGTTGGACGTAGAATCGCTGTTTACCAACGTACCTGTGGACGAGACAATCGGGATGATAGCCGACAGGGTGTATCGTGATCCAGTCTGTACTCCTCTTGACATACCAGAAAATATTCTGAGGAAACTACTCCAAGCTTGTACTAAAGAGGCACCCTTCTTGAGCCCGGATGGGCACATGTATAAGCAAGTAGATGGGGTCGCCATGGGTTCTCCCCTAGGTGTCCTGTTTGCAAACTTCTACATGGGTACCATCGAGCGAAAAGTCTTAGTCGACATGAACTTGAAACCGGCCATATACTGCAAGTATTTTGATGACATTTTTACACAGGTACCTGATGTCAGACATCTGCAGGAGCTGAAGGAGGCATTTGAGCAGAGTTCCGTGCTGCATTTCACTTACGAGATGGAAAAGGATGGGAAGCTGCCCTTTCTAGATGTAACAGTCATGGAAAAGAGCGGAGGTTTCCACACTGCAGTCTACACTAAGGAAACGAACATAGGAATGTGCCTAAGTGCCAACAGCGACTGCCCAGACAGGTACAAGAGGAGTGTTGTTAACGCATATGTCGACCGTGCTCTCAGCCACAGCTCAGAATGGAAGCAAGTCGACGAAGAACTCTGTAGGGTAAGGCAGGTCCTAGTCAACAACGGCTTCTCCAATGGTTTCGTCGAAGACATCATAAGAAGTAAAGTGAAACGCCGTGCAACCTCTGAAGAGACAACTAACACAACACCTATACCCCCTATTAGACTATTTTACAGGAACTTCTTTTCCACAGCTCATAAAACGGAGGAAAGGGTCCTGAAAGATATTGTTAATAGAAACGTTATCCCTACAGACAAAAATCAGAGGATACAACTGACGATTTACTATAAAACCAGAAAAACGGCCAGCCTACTCATGAGAAACTCTCCAGACACAAAACAGAACGCTTTAAAAGAGACTAACGTCGTCTATGCCTTCAAATGCCCTCTTGGGGACTGTAAGCTCCAAAAAACCCAGTATATAGGCAAGACAACAACATCTCTTTCTAGGCGTTTAACGATGCATAAGCAACAGGGCTCCATTAAGGAACATATAATCTCTTCCCACAACCAAACCATCGCCAGAGAAATCCTAGTAAACAACACAGAAATCATCGATAGATACAGTGATAGCAGGCGGCTTGACGTTTGCGAGGCACTACACATCAAGAAGTCAACACCAGCAATCAACAGCCAATTAATGCACAACTATATTCTACCCACCTCAAGACTCCGCTACAATATAGAAGCATCAAGAAATATGGACCAATAGGCTTTCTACAAACACTTCTATTCAATACCCATTGTTTCGTGTTCTGTCTTGTGTTGATGAAATTAATACCCTATTAATGCCACCTCTTGTTCTGTCTTGTGTTGATGAAATTAATACCCTATTAATGCCACCTCACCCCATCCACCTCACTAAAATGTAGATATAAAATCGGAGATGCGTAAGTTCTATTCAGTTGTGTATTTGTAAACTAAAGTGTTTGAAAATGTAATAAGTTTTACGAAACGCGCTCGTGTCGCGTCAGACTAGAAATAAAAATGAATTTTGGAGAATTGATTTTTTATTTACCTCCAACAGTGAAAAGAAATGTACGAAAGATTGAGAAAATTCGTGTTAGAATTATTAATCTTACTTTTTCGGTCAAATTGAATAATATATATATATATATATATATATATATATATATATATATATATATATATATATATATATATATATATATATATATATATATATATATATATATATATATATATTCAGGGGGGTACCACCACTGGTGCAATTATAGGGACCCACAGCCTCAGAGAAGGGAACACAGAGCATTCAGGGAAAAACTTGCCCTTTAACTCTGAATACGTAAGAGTGTTCGCTTCTCCTACCACCCCCTTTTTTTATGGTGTACACTTTATTATGCAAGGTTATACAGTTACATATCTGATTTTATACAAAAAATTAACATTAAGAGGACACAAAAAAAAGTTTGCTTCCTAGAGGCTGTAGATTTCCTCGAACTCCTCCGACGCTGGGCAGGAACCGAGGATGCAGCGAGCATTCCCCCTCTGGATCGCGACACTGAGGCGATGAAAGAGAAAACTTGCTGCTCTAGGGTCTCTTGTGGTGTCAATGAGCTTGGAACCAAGATCTTTAAGAAACCTTCTTGCACTCTCTCCCCATGGGCCTAGGGTCTCAGACCCTATTGGAACGAAATTGTACCGATGATCTAATTGCCTGTACTTGGCTGACTTGTCTCCTTCTCTGCGTGTCACCGCGGCTCCTGCTGTGCCGGCAGAGAGGTTGGTGTATGTTGTTGCCAGGGTGGATACACAAGTATAGTCCCATGCCAACTGTCTGCCACCCTTCCACGGTCGCAGTGTGATTCCGTCTGGTCGGCCGGCAAAGTTAACAGAATCACGGTTCAGTAGGTTGCAGGGCTCTCTCTCCGCTGGACACTGAGCAGAGGCAAGGCTTCTTTTAATGATGTCATTGACTTCGTCGTGTCTAGTGTGCCAACCACCAGATTTTCCACAGTGCAGGCCATGCAGTCCATATTCGTCAGCATCTGCCTCCCCGCAAATACACCTATGAACAGTGTGGATAGGGGCAGCAAGACGGAGAGCGACTGCAATACGGAGCTCCTGCGGATCAAGACGTGTGCCTGTTGCAGACATAGGGACTGCCAAAAGGAAGTCCCCTGCATGGGGAGCCTGCACAGCTGTGAGGCGTGCACGATCACTGGGGGTTGTTGCTGCCTCCAGCAAAGCTGTGGCTTTTTTGTCTACAATGGGGCTGTCCCAACTGGATTGTTTCTTGGCTTTCGGCATGGCTGGTCTGAGTGCTGGGTCTGCCATGGCACCCCATTTCGTGTCGCATTCCGTGTAGTGGGGGGTCCTGTATCCCCGCTACATCACTCAGGGTGTCAGGTAGAATTTCCTTAACCAGGTCATCTGATGCTGAGGAGGAAGACAGGAAGGCTGGGACAGCAATTTGGGTAGCAGTGCGGACACCCAAGCCACCGAGCCTAACAGGAAGAGTGGCTTGTTTCCACTGGCATTCGTTGAGGGAGAGGTTAACAACTTTTTCCAGCATGGTCTTCAGTAAGAGGTCACACTCTTCAAGCTTTCGGCTGTCGTAAGATGGGGCGCACCTCAGAAAGTAGGTTAGCCTCGGAAGGGATAGGCATTTGGTGAGGAGATAAAAAGCATCGTGGGCATCGATGTCACCTATTCTGTCTTCCATCCTTCTAAGGTCTGCGATTTTCTTGTCAAGGATCTCCTCAATGGCGTTAGACCCGAGGGGGGGCTCCAAGGAGGGTGCTGTTCTCGGCCCTAATGACATGGGCTCCAGGCAAGGCAGACCTTATTATAGCTACGATGTCTGGGTTGGAAGAGACTACTTCACACTTGGAAGGGTTCAGGACAAGACCCAGGCTTACTTCTTGCTCCTTTATTTTCCTGATATCTGCCAAGAGATGGTCTACAGTGCCAGCTATAGTGCCATCATCCAAAAAACAGATGTTGAACTCGATGGACAAGCTTTCGGTGATTTCTTTTAAGACATATATATATATATATATATATATATATATATATATATATATATATATATATATATATATATATATATATATATATATATATATATATATATATATATATATATATATATATATATAGTCACTTCTGGGTTTTGAGTTTTCAGTTGCATATAATCCTTGGGACCATTCAGGCTTGTTCGCATTTGTGTTCCTCACGCGTGCCCAAAAGAATGAGGTGATTTGATAAAATGCTATGCCCAAGCTTACCATCCGTGTGCCGGCGGGGGGATGGTTCAAATAGCTTTGGCTATCACCTCCTTATGTCCGGTCGTGATGGTCGAGTGGATTAAGGTGTCCTTTACATACCAGTTGTGTTGCTCCTGGTAGTATGGGTTCGAGTCACTTCTGGGGTGGGAGCTTTCAGTTATATATATATATATATATATATATATATATATATATATATATATATATATATATATATATATATATATATATATATAAATTATATATTATATATTATTTTTTATATTTTATATATAATTCTGTGTACTGACACTTTCAAATAAAGTTATATATATATACACATATACCAAAAGAATAGGGATGGTAGGAGAAGAAAATATCAAAGTGTTCAGTGAGGATCCACAAGGTCTTCTCTGAGTACTCTTTATTTTCTTTTCTTCTCCAAGGCTATGGCTCCCTACACTTGCACCAAAGGTGGTACCCCTTCTAGGTATTAAATATATATATATATATATATATATATATATATATATATATATATATATATATATATATATATATATATATATATATATATATATATATCACTGAAAACTCCCACCCCAAAAGTGACTCGAACCCATACTACCAGGAGCAATGCAACTGGTATGTAAAGGACACCTTAATCCACTCGACCATCACGACCGGACATAAGGAGGTGATAGCCAAAGCTATTTGAACCATCCCCCCGCCGGCACACGGATGGTAATCTTGGGCATAGCATTTTATCAAATCACCTCATTCTTTGGGGCACGCGTGAGGAACACAAATGCGAACAAGCCTGAATGGTCCCCATGACTATATGCAACTGAAAACTCACACCCCAGAAGTGACTCGAACCCATACTGCCAGGAGCAACGCAACTGGTTTGTAAAGGACACCTTAATCCACTCGACCATCACGAGGTAATGGTTTTATGAGGTTATAAAACGCTATGCCCATGATTACCATCCGAGTGCCGGCAGGGGAGGGGGGAGGTTCAAATAGCTTCAGCTATCACCTCCTTACGTTCAGTCGTGATGGTCGAATAGATTAAGGTGTCCTTTACATACCAGTTGCGTTGCTCCTGGCAGTATGGGTTCCAGTCATTTCTGGGGGTGTGAGTTTTCAGTTGCATATAGTCCTGGGGACCATTCAGGCTTGTTCGCATTTGTGTTCCTCACGTGTGCCCCAAAGAATGAGGTGATTTGATAAAATGCTATGCCCAAGATTACCATCCGAGTGACGGCAGAGGGGTGGTTCAAATAGCTTCGTCTATGACCTCCTTATGTACGGTCATGATGATCGAGTGGATTAAGATGTTCTTTACATACCAGTTGCTTTGCTCCTGGCAGTATGGGTTCGAGTCACTTCTGGGGTGTGAGTTTTCAGTTGCATATAGTCCTGGGGACCGTTCAGGCTTGATCGCATATATATATATTCATATATATATATATATATATATATATATATATATATATATATATATATATATATATATATATATATATATATATATATATATATATATGCCGTACCTAGTAGCCAGAACACACTTCTCGGCCTACTATGCAAGGCCCGATTTGCCTAATAAGCCAAGTTTTTATGAATTAATATATTTTCTCAAATTTTTTTCTTATGAAATGATAAAGGTACCCATTTCATTATGTATTAGGTCAATTTTTTTTTATTGGAGTTAAAATTAACGTAGATATATGACCGAACCTAACCAACCCTACCTAACCTAACCTAACCTATCTTTATAGGTTAGGTTAGGTTAGGTAGCTGAAAAAGTTAAGTTAGGTTTGGTTAGGTAGTCGAAAAACAATTAATTCATGAAAACTTGGCTTATTAGGCAAATTAGGCCTTGCATAGTAGGCTGAGAAGTGAGTTCTGGCTACTAGGTACGACATATATATATATATATATATATATATATATATATATATATATATATATATATATATATATATATATATATATATATATATATATATATATATATATATATATATATATATATATATATATATATATATATATATATATATATATTATATATATATATATATATATATATATATATATATATATATATATTATATATATATATATATATATATATATATATATATATATATATATATATATATATATATATATATATATATATATTATTAAATATGACCGAAAAAGTAAGATTAATAATTCTAACACGAATTTTCTCAATCTTTCGTACATTACGCTTCACTGTTGGAGGTAAATCAAAAATCACTTCTCCAAAATTCATTTTTATTTCTAGTCTGACGCGACACGGGCGCGTTTCGTAAAACTTATTACATTTTCAAAGACTTCACAAATACACAACTGATTAGAACTTGCGTTTCTCTGATTTTATATCTACATTTGAGTGAGGTGGGAAGGGTGATGTGGCATTAACACAAGACAGAACAATAGGGGATATTAATAGGGTATTAAAAGTATCAAAACAAGACAGAACAGAAACAATGGGTATTGAATAGAAGTGTTTGTAGAAAGCCTATTGGTCCATATTTCTTGATGCTTCTATATTGGAGCGGAGTCTTGAGGTGGGTAGAATATAGTTGTGCAATAATTGGCTGTTGATTGCTGGTGTTGACTTCTTGATGTGTAGTGCCTCGCAAACGTCAAGCCGCCTGCTATCGCTGTATCTATCGATAGATACAGCGTTCTATATCGATAGATACAGCGATAGCAGGCGGCTTGACGTTTGCGAGGCACTACACATCAAGAAGTCAACACCAGCAATCAACAGCCAATTATTGCACTCACAAACGTGCCTCGCAAACGTCAAGCCGCCTGCTATCGCTGTATCTATCGATAGATACAGCGTTCTGTATCGATAGATACAGCGATAGCAGGCGGCTTGACGTTTGCGAGGCACTACACATCAAGAAGTCAACACCAGCAATCAACAGCCAATTATTGCACAACTATATTCTACCCACCTCAAGACTCCGCTCCAATATAGAAGCATCAAGAAATATGGACCAATAGGCTTTCTACAAACACTTCTATTCAATACCCATTGTTTCTGTTCTGTCTTGTGTTGATACTTTTAATACCCTATTAATATCCCCTAGTGTTCTGTCTTGTGTTAATGCCACATCACCCTTCCCACCTCACTCAAATGTAGATATAAAATCAGGGAAACGCAAGTTCTAATCAGTTGTGTATTTGTGAAGTCTTTGAAAATGTAATAAGTTTTACGAAACGCGCCCGTGTCGCGTCAGACTAGAAATAAAAATGAATTTTGGAGAAGTGATTTTTGATTTACCTCCAACAGTGAAGCGTAATGTACGAAAGATTGAGAAAATTCGTGTTAGAATTATTAATCTTACTTTTTCGGTCATATTTAATAATATTTATATATATATATATATATATATATATATATATATATATATATATATATATATATATATATATATATATATATATATATATTAGTATATTTACAGAAGTTCCTCTTGTCTAATAGGGGGTATAGGTGTTGTGTTAGTTGTCTCTTCAGAGGTTGCATAGCGTTTCACTTTCCTTCTTATGATGTCTTCCACGAAACCATTGGAGAAGCCGTTGTTGACTATAGGACCTGCCTTACAGGAACTTCTTTTCCACAGCCCATAAAACGGAGGAAAGGGTCCTGAAAGATATTGTCAGTAGAAACGTTATCCCTACAGACAAAAATCAGAAGATACAACTGACGATTTACTATAAAACCAGAAAAACGGCCAGCCTACTCATGAGAAACTCTCCAGACACAAAGCAGAACGCTTTAAAAGAGACTAACGTCGTCTATGCCTTCAAATGCCCTCTAGGGGACTGTAAGTCTAAAAAAAAACAGTATATAGGCAAGACAACAACATCTCTTTCCAGGCGTTTAACAATGCATAAGCAACAGGGCTCCATTAAGGAACATATAATCTCTTCCCACAAACAAACCATCACCAGAGAAATCTTAGCAAACAACACAGAAATCATCGATAGATACAGCGATAGCAGGCGGCTTGACGTCTGCGAGGCACTACATATCAAGAAGTCAACACCAGCAATCAACAGCCAATTAATGCACAACTATATTCTACCCACTTCAAGACTCCGCGCCAATATAGAAGCATCAAGAAATATGGACCAATAGGTTTTCTACAATTACTTCCATTCAATACCCAGTGTTTCGTGTTCTGTCTTGTGTTTGAATTTAATACCCATTCAATACCCAATGTTTCGTGTTTTGTCTTGTGTTGGAATTTAATACCCATTGAATACCCATTGTTGAAAGTTCGTTTTTCACCTCATCCACCTCACCCAAATGTAGATATAAACCTCGAAGATGTGTAAAGCTCTATTCAGTTTCAGTTGTGTGTTTGTAAACTAAAGTCTTTGAAAATGTAATAAGTTTTACGAAACGTGCTCAAGTGTCGCGTCAGACTAGAAATAAAAATGAATTTTGGAGAATTGATCTTTGAATTACCATCAACAGTGAAAAGAAACATAAGAAAGATAGAGAAAATTCGTGTTAGAATTATTAATCTTACTTTTTTGGTCATATTTAATAATATGTCTACAGGAAAGACTGCTACCAAAATATACAAATATATATATATATATATATATATATATATATATATATATATATATATATATATATATATATATATATATATATATATATATATAATATATATATATATATATATATATATATATATATATATATATATATATATTATATAAATATATATATATATATTATATAAATATATATATATATAATATATATATATATATATATATATATATATATATATATATATATATATTATATAAATATATATATATATATATATATAATATATATATATATATATATATATATATATTATATAAATATATATATATATATATATAATATATATAAATATATATATATATATATATAATATATATATATATATATATATATATATATATATATATATATATATATTATATAAATATATATATATATAATATATATATATATATATATATTTATATATATATATATATATATATATATATATATATATATATATATATATATGTATATGTAAATATTAGGAGTGTAAAAGGAGACAAATTGGGGTAAAATTTTTCAGAAACGGTTGGGCACCTCCATGCCGACTTGACCCTGGCGGGCGGATTCGACCAAACCGCTTGTTTTAGGTGGTTAGGTTAGGGTACAGTCATCGTGCACCTGGCTGGCTGGCGGGGGGTGGGGTGGTCCATTCCCCCCTGGGGTCCCGGGGGGACCACCACCCAGGGTATACCTGAGGAACTGGTGCCCTATCCTAACCTGTTTTCCTGTACGATTTGTCTCGTGCTTCTAAGATGAGTCTAGGGCCTCAAGAAGGGGGTCTCTACTTATGAGAGGTACCGAGGATGAATGTTCAATAGTTGGAAACCAAAAAATACACTGGTGAAAGGCATATAAACGTTTTTGGAGTATTTTAATGGCATGAGCAAAAATTCACGATTTGTCCCGGGGGTGTTACGAGAGTACTACGGTATCAATTTGGGGGCCCTTACTTTTGAATGGATCAGAGGGTGAATGTTCAATAGAAAAAATGTTAAAAGGATAATTTGATTATTTAATGATAGAGATATGGCGAATCTTATCATGTTTCCTAAGAACATGTGTACAAATGGAGTTCAAATCCATTTATATGAGGTTGGGTTGTGTTTGAACTGATGTAGAGAAAAATGGCCATTAAACCCATAGTTAATAGAGGTTAGGTTGGGATGGATTGGCTGTGTCCCAAGAATAAGATACCATATATGGAACCAAGATTTTGGTATTAGAGGTATGGGCAAGGGCGGTTGGGTTGATGCAAAAACATCACTTTCCCCAAAAAAGAAGGTGCAACAATTAACGTCAGGTCAAGGCAGGTTAGCTTCAGGGTTGTTGAGTCCATAAACAACAATGACAGGAATATTTGGCAAAGATGCACGCAGGTTGGGGTACAGGGTAGTTGGGTTAATATCCAAACAAATACTTTTCTAAGAATATAAAATACAATATTTAACAAAGATCCATAACTAACAAATAAAAAAAAACAGTCGAGAATATTGGATTGCATATTGAAAATGCGCCTTAAATTTGCAGTGTATGGAATAGGTGAAACTTGGGGGGAAAATTGGGCATTGACCTTGCTATAATACGTAAAATCGGGTAAATTTGGTAGAAAATGTCTTAAATTTGGATAAAGTGGGGCAAATTAGGTAGAAATTGTCTTAAATTGTGATACATTTGGTTAAATTTGGTCTTAGCCATGTTAGGGTTGGGTCTGGTTTTTAGGTAGGATTGATGTATATAAACGCATCTGTATATTAGAAATGGCTAGTCGGACCCTACACTATCACTATGAAATGGTCTCTGGGAATGGAGTATGACATCGACCACTGGATATTGGAAACTGGAAATACACATAAAAGTTATGTGGAATGGGTGAAACTTGGACAAACTGGGGCTTTGGCTGTGCTATGATAAGGTGAACTATGGTAAAATTTGGTGGAAATTGGATAAAATTGTGGCAAATTAGGTGGAAATTATCTTAAATTGGGGAAAATTTGGTTAAATATGGCCTTAGCCGTATTGGGTTAGGTCTGCTTTTTGGTAGGTTTGATGATATATAAACACATCTGGAACATGGAAATGGCTGGATGAACACTGCACTATTACTATGAAATGGTCTTTGGGAATAGGCTGTGACATTGGGGGCGACCTGATATTGAAGATGCACATTAAATTTAATTGGGATAGGTGAAACTTGGTCAAATTGGGGCTTGGTTGTGCTATGAAATGGAAAACTCGGGTAAATTTGGCGGGAATTGGATTAAATTAGAATAAATTGGATCAAATTAGGTGGAAATTGGATTAAATTGGTAGTCTTGGGAATAGGGCGTGACATGGGGCAACTGGATATTGGATATTGAAAATGCACATTAAATTTGTATGGGATAGGTGAAACTTGGGTGAAATGGGCTTTGGCTGTGATATGATTTGGCATATTTTTGCCAATATTTAATGGAGAATTGTCATTAATTGGGGTGAAATTAGGTAGATGGCCACAGCACTAACACTATGAAAATGGTCTTGGGAATGGGGAATATGTGGTGGCTGGATAATGGGCATTGGAAATGAACGTTATTTTTAGATGAGATAGAGAAAACTCGGGTGAATTGGGCTTTGGCTTGAACAAATCAGGCCTATTCCTGGGGGGGGGGGGGTTGAGTGGGTGGGGGAGGGGGAGGGACAGTGAAATTTAGCTTTTGGTTTTTATTTGATTAGTTACATTTAAATTCAGTTTTAACATGCATGGGATAGGGAAAGTTTAGGGGAGTATATTGGGCTTTTGGTTGTGCTATGACACCGCGAACCCCCTGAATATAATGCATATTTTAGCTGAAAATAAAAGGGATCTCCCGCATGTAGCGGGGGAAAAGGGTTTGAGAGCCGCATAATTGGTTTGGAAGCTGAACCCTACATATTGTTTAGCTATGTAAGTGACAATCTCTTGAAAGCTCGTTACACGATTGTCACTGCTACATACACACACACACACACACACACACATATATGCACCCTAAGTGATTCCACAAGACGCTTGCAACGGTCTCTATGCAAAGCATTTTTACGACTATGGGAAGCCTGCAGTTGCTGGTCTCACTCCACAACCGTCTAACCGGAGAGTCATGTTTATCCTTCACATACATACAGTAAGCAAATATTTTGGTTACTTTGCTAAGATTCCTGGCAGCGCATCATTATGAATGAAGTACATGCGTATTTCTTGGACTCTATTGATGATGTTATCTCTGAATTCTGCGAATTTCTTTTTCGTATTCCATTATATAATGACGCAAAGTATGCGAATAGTTAAACTTGCTCAATGAATTTGTGTTAGCTTGCTAATGTAATTGTATGGGGTTTGCATAAGTTTGTTGAGAATATAAATGAATGCTAGTTTAGTTCATTTATTATGAATCCCATCATGTGGGGCGGATAGTGGGAAGGGTTACCACGGTGGGAAATGGACTCTGGTAATGAACCCAACAATTCATTTTTGGCTCAAGCAAGAAAAACAAACAAATAATGGGTAAACGAAATTGCCAAAATTAATTTGTGCAAGTTTGCAAATGTGATTGTAAAGTTTTTTTGCATAAGTTTGAGAATATATAATTGAATGTTAGTTTTAATTCATTTTATTAATGCAGCCCCCCCTATTCCCATCTTGCTACGGGGGGGGGCTAAGCCGAGCAGTAGTAACCTCCGAAACGCTATGCGTACTAGTGGCTGTACAAGAATGTAACAACTCTTGTATATAGCTCAAAAAAAAAAAAAAAAAAAAAAAATCTAGAAGTCTGCTGCTTTTATTGGTTGATCCATAGATGTGTACTGGCTCCTCTTGCATCATCATCGCATTAGTAGCAGTTAATAAATTAAACAACTAGCATATGTAAAGAGCTAGTCTAACAATTTATGTTTATTTTTTATTTTATTTTTATCAGGCCCACTGCCCTTCTATCCAGCAGACTGCTGCTGGATGGGTTACAATTGAGCCAAAAACAGTTGGTCAGGGCGAGATACGGCCTCATTTTAGAGACATTTACTATAGAAAAAAAGCTTGAACGTCGGGGATTGAACGTGGGCCTGCACGAGAGTTGTTCTTGGCACTCAAATGTTTAGAGATTAAAATCTCTATAATTAGAGGGGGCAACTAAAATACCGCATTATTTAGTGAAATTTTGCAATGTCCAATAGTTTGGACGTTGGGGAACTGAGTCAGGACTTGCAAGAAGGTTACTCTGCATCCGGTCCAAATGAGGACACACGTGGGAGAAAGAGAGGAAGCAAGATTTACTCCCTCAGAAAAAAACTTTAAAAAAAAAATTTGTGGCCAGAGTTTTGAAAACATTGGCAACATTTTGATAGAGAATGAGACTCTTAAACAATAATATATATCTTGAAGAACAAATCTTCCTCTATGAGATATATCTTTTATTTAAAAAGTTTGTATTTATCGTAATGATGATGCCTTCCTAACATGGTTCATTAAAATAATTTTTTGTTTATGAAATCGTGTACGCAGTGATGGTCAAGTGGATTAAGGCGTCTTGTACATACCAGTTGCGTTGCTCCTGGGAGTATGGGTTCGAGTCACTTCTGGGGTGTGAGTTTTCAGTTATATATATATGTATATATATATATATATATATGACAATGTCAGACCACGGAGGAAAAATGAAACAGGAATTTCCTTAAGTACTTTCGTATATTAATACATCTTCAGAAGGAGTGATTTTACAGATCGAGTGATGGGTATAAATAGGCAGGAGAGAGTGGTGAAGTGAGGTGAGGTACAATACTTGGACAACGCAGACGGTCCATTGGCCCATCAGATGCAGCCAATTGGCCCATCTGATGTAGCCCAATGGCCCATCAGATACAGCAAACATACAAGCACAATACATAGGTAATTATAGCATAAAATGGTAAATATATACAATGAATTAGTGAGACAAATGTGTTCCAATAATCCTGCTTAAATCGCCCTTTAACTGATCCATTAAAAATGGATCTAAGTTATATAGACCACTGCTAATATTCAAATTACTTTCTTTTGTGATCTGTATCAAAGCAGATTCAATTATGTTTCTGTTTTATATATATGTTTTTCAATTATGTTATGTTTTATATATATATATATATATATATATATATATATATATATATATATATATATATATATATATATATATATATATAGATATATTACACATATATAGTAGACACACAAGCCTGGAAACCCACTTCGGCCAATCATTAGCCAGATACCCACACCCACGTACAGACTGGCGAAGCGACTCAACGGCCTGCTGACTCCTTATGTCCCTTGCGCCTTCAGCCTGAAGTCTCCAAAGGAATTTGTTGACTTACTGCGGGGCACACGGGCCACAGGGATAAGAGCCTCGTTGGATGTAGAATCACTGTTTACCAACATACCTGTGGACGAGACAATCGGGATGATAGCCGACAGAGTGTATCGTGATCCAGCCTGTACTCCTCTTGACATACCAGAAAATATTTTAAGGAAACTACTCCAAGCTTGTACTAAAGAGGCACCCTTCTTGAGCCCGGATGGGCACATGTATAAGCAAGTAGATGGGGTCGCCATGGGTTCTCCCCTAGGTGTCCTGTTTGCAAACTTCTACATGGGTACCATCGAGCAAAAAGTCTTAGTCGACATGAACTTGAAACCGGCCATATACTGCAGGTATGTTGACGACGTTTTTACACAGGTACCTGATGTCAGACATCTGCAGGAGCTGAAGGAGGCATTTGAGCAGAGTTCCGTGCTGCGTTTCACTTACGAGATGGAAAAGGATGGGAAGCTGCCCTTTCTAGATGTAACAGTCATGGAAAAGAGCGGAGGTTTCCACACTGCAGTCTACACTAAGGAAACGAACATAGGAATGTGCCTAAATGCCAACAGCGACTGCCCAGACAGGTACAAGAGGAGTGTTGTTAACGCATATGTCGACCGTGCTCTCAGCTACAGCTCAGAATAGAAGCAAGTCGACGAAGAACTCTGTATGGTAAGGCAGGTCCTAGTCAACAACAGCTTCTCCAATGGTTTCGTCGAAGACATCATAAGAAGGAAAGTGAAACGCCATGCAACCTCCGAAGAGACAACTAACACAACACCTATACCCCCTATTTGACTATTTTACAGGAACTTCTTTTCCACAGCTCATAAAACGGAGGAAAGGGTCCTGAAAGATATTGTTAATAGAAACGTTATCCCTACAGACAAAAATCAGAGGATACAACTGACGATTTACTATAAAACCAGAAAAACGGCCAGCCTACTCATGAGAAACTCTCCAGACACAAAGCAGAACGCTTTAAAAGAGACCAACGTCGTCTATGCCTTCAAATGCCCACTTGGGGACTGTAAGCTCCAAAAAACCCAGTATATAGGCAAGACAACAACATCTCTTTCTAGGCGTTTAACGATGCATAAGCAACAGGGCTCCATTAAGGAACATATAATCTCTTCCCACAACCAAACCATCGCCAGAGAAATCCTAGTAAACAACACAGAAATCATCGATAGATACAGCGATAGCAGGCGGCTTGACGTTTGCGAGGCACTACACATTAAGAATTCAACACCAGCAATCAACAGCCAATTAATGCACAACTATATTCTACCCACCTCAAGACTCCGCTCCAATATAGAAACATCAAGAAATATGGACCAATAGGCTTTCTACAATCACTTCCATTCAATACCCATTGTTTCGTGTTCTGTCTTGTGTTGATGAATTTAATACCCTATTAAAACCACCTCACCCCATCCACCTCACGCAAATGTAGATATAAACAAATTGGAGATGTGTAAGTTCTATTCAGTTGTGTATGTGTAAACTAAAGTCTTTGAAAATGTAATAAGTTTTGCGAAACCCGCTCTAGTGTCGCGTCAGACTAGAAATAAAAATGAATTTTGGAGAATTGATTTTTGAATTACCACCAACAGTGAAAAGAAATGTATGAAAGATTGAGAAAATTCGTGTTAGAATTAATAATCTTACTTTTTCGGTCATATTTAATAATATGTCTACAGGAATTTTTATTCCTGTAGACATATTATTTAAATGCTATTTTTATAGCATTTTATCAAATCACCTCATTCTTTGGGGCACACGTGAATGATGGTCAAGCGGATTAAGGCGTCCCTGTACATACCAGTTGCGTTGCTCCTGGCAGTATGGGTTCGAGTCAGTTCTGGGGTGTGAGTTTTCAGTTGCATATAGTCCTGGGGACCATTCAGGCTTGTTCGCATTTGTGTTCCTCACGTGTGCCCCAAAGAATGAGGTGATTTAATAAAATGCTATGCCCAAGATTACCATCCGAGTGCCGGCGGGGAAGTGGTTCAAATAGCTTTGGCTATCACTTCCTTATGTCCGGTCGTGATGGTCAAGCGGATTAAGGCGTCCCTGTACATACCAGTTGCGTTGCTCCTGGCAGTATGGGTTCGAGTCAGTTCTGGGGTGTGAGTTTTCAGTTGCATATAGTCCTGGGGACCATTCAGGCTTGTTCGCATTTGTGTTCCTCACGTGTGCCCCAAAGAATGAGGTGATTTGATAAAATGCTATGCCCAAGATTACCATCCGAGTGCCGGTGGGGAAGTGGTTCAAATAGCTTTGGCTATCACTTCCTTATGTCCGGTCGTGATGGTCAAGCGGATTAAGGCGTCCCTGTACATACCAGTTGCGTTGCTCCTGGCAGTATGGGTTCGAGTCACTTCTGGGGTGTGAGTTTTCAGTTGCATATAATCCTGGGGACCATTCAGGCTTGTTCGCATTTGTGTTCCTCACGTGTGCCCCAAAGAATGAGGTGATTTGATAAAATGCTATGCCCAAGATTACCATCCAAGTGCCGGCGGGGAAGTGGTTCAAATAGCTTCGGCTATCACTTCCTTATGTCCGGTCGTGATGGTCAAGCGGATTAAGGCGTCCCTGTACATACCAGTTGCATTGCTCCTGGCAGTATGGGTTCGAGTCACTTCTGGGGTGTGAGTTTTCAGTTGCATATAGTCCTGGGAACCATTCAGGCTTGTTCGCATTTGTGTTCCTTACGTGTGCCCCAAAGAATGAGGTGATTTGATAAAATGCTATGCCCAAGATTACCATCCAAGTGCCGGTGGGGAAGTGGTTCAAATAGCTTCGGCTATCACTTCCTTATGTGCGGTCGTGATGGTCAAGCGGATTAAGGCGTCCCTGTACATACCAGTTGCGTTGCTCCTGGCAGTATGGGTTCGAGTCACTTCTGGGGTGTGAGTTTTCAGTTGCATATAGTCCTGGGGACCATTCAGGCTTGTTCGCATTTGTGTTCCTCACGTGTGCCCCAAAGAATGAGGTGATTTGATAAAATGCTATGCCCAAGATTACCATCCGAGTGCCGGCGGGGAAGTGGTTCAAATAACTTCGGCTATCACTTCCTTATGTCCGGTCGTGATGGTCAAGCGGATTAAAGCGTCCCTGTACATACCAGTTGCGTTGCTCCTGGCAGTATGGGTTCGAGTCACTTCTGGGGTGTGAGTTTTCAGTTGTTATATATATATATATATATATATATATATATATATTTATATATCTCCGTACTCTGTCGGGAAAGGCCGACATGTACGGACGGCATGGCCTTTTCTGCCAAAGGACAGGAGGATGGCATGCAAGACACGGTTAGGTCAATGACATTATTAAGAGAAGCCTTACCACAGCCGGTTGTCCAGCAGAGAGAGAGCCCCGATATCTAATGTCCCTCAAATCTGATGAACCTGTCGGTCGCCCAGACGGAATCACGGTGAACCCCTAGAAGAATGGTAGACAGTTGGTGTGGGACTACACTTGCGTTTCAACTTTAGCCAATACCTATGTTGACTTCAGTGCTACACAAGCAGGAAGAGCTGCCAATCACCGGGAAGCGGCAAAGTCATGTAAATACAGAGACCTGGAGCACCACTACAATTTTGTCCCCATTGCCTCAGAGACACTTGGTGCCTGGGGTAAAAGTGCTGCTAGCTTTTTGAAGGAGATGGGGGTCTAAGCTAATCGAAACACCTAGAAACCCTAGAGCTCCCAGTTTTCTTTTTCAGCGCCTTAGTGTGGCAATCCAGAGAGGAAATGCTCACTGCATCCATGGTTCCTGCCCACCATCTGAGGAGCTGGAGGAGCTATTCAACTTGTGACAAGCAGCCTTGTACCCTGCATGTAATCAGTATTGTAACTTTTTTTGTGTAATGACATTTTCAAATAAAGTTATATATATATATATATATATATATATATATATATATATATATATATATATATATATATATATATATATATATATATATAATGTCGTACCTAGTAGCCAGAACTCACTTCTCAGCCTACTATTCAAGGCCCGATTTGCCTAATAAGCCAAGTTTTCCTGAATTAATATATTTACTATAATTTTTTTCTTATGAAATGATAAAGCAACCCTTTTCTCTATGTATGAGGTCAATTTTTTTTTATTGGAGTTAAAATTAACGTAGATATATGACCGAACCTAACCAACCCTACCTAACCTAACCTAACCTATATTTATAGGTAAGGTTAGGTTAGGTAGGTTAGGTAGACGAAAAAACTTTAATTCATGAAAACTTGGCTTATTAGGCAAATCGGGCCTTGAATAGTAGGCTGAGAAGTGCGTTCTGGCTATTAGGTACGACATATATATATATATATATATATATATATATATATATATATATATATATATATATATATATATATATATATATATATATATATATTATTATTAAATATGACCGAAAAAGTAAGATTAATAATTCTAACACGAATTTTCTCAATCTTTCGTACATTACGCTTCACTGTTGGAGGTAAATCAAAAATCACTTCTCCAAAATTCATTTTTATTTCTAGTCTGACGCGACACGGGCGCGTTTCGTAAAACTTATTACATTTTCAAAGACTTCACAAATACACAACTGATTAGAACTTGCGTTTCCCTGATTTTATATCTACATTTGAGTGAGGTGGGAAGGGTGATGTGGCATTACACTTACCTTACAAGCCTTACAAGCAGAACTTATTGCAGAAGGAGGAAAGAATCGAGGCAACTACAGAAGCACCATACTGTCCCCCGAGCTTAAAGCGGCAGCTAAAAGCCTTCGTGAGAACAAGGAGATAGTTGTCAAGAGAGGTGACAAGTCGCCAATATATGTCATTCTTAAAAAAGACGAATATCTGGCGAAAATGAACATCATACTCTCTGACCAAACTAAGTTCCAAAGGGTAACGAAGGACACTACAGCCGAATTAAAAGCAAAGGTCAACAAACTGACCGAAACTGTGAACGCCAAGAAATCCGGACTCCACCTGCCAAAGATCATTGGGGAATATAAACCTGGATATGCGTATGGAAATGTCAAGACGCACAAGCCTGGAAACCCACTTCGGCCAATCATTAGCCAGATACCCACACCCACGTACAGACTGGCGAAGCGACTCAACGGCCTGCTGACTCCTTATGTTCCTTGCGCCTTCAGCCTGAAGTCTCCAAAGGAATTTGTGGACTTACTGCGGGGCGCACGGGCCACAGGGATAAGAGCCTCGTTGGACGTAGAATCGCTGTTTACCAACGTACCTGTGGACGAGACAATCGGAATGATAGGCGACAGAGTGTATCGTGATCCAGCCTGTACTCCTCTTGACATGCCAGAAAGTATTCTGAGGAAACTACTCCAAGCTTGTACTAAAGAGGCACCCTTCTTGAGCCCGGATGGGCACATGTATAAGCAAGTAGATGGGGTCGCCATGGGTTCTCCCCTAGGTGTCCTGTTTGCAAACTTCTACATGGGTACCATCGAGCAAAAAGTCTTAGTCGACATGAACTTGAAACCGGCCATATACTGCAGGTATGTTGACGACATTTTTACACAGGTACCTGATGTCAGACATCTGCAGGAGCTGAAGGAGGCATTTGAGCAGAGTTCCGTGCTGCGTTTCACTTACGAGACGGAAAAGGATGGGAAGCTGCCTTTTCTAGATGTAACAGTCATGGAAAAGGGCGGAGGTTTCCACACTGCAGTCTACACAAAGGAAACAAACATAGGAATGTGCCTAAATGCCAACAGCGACTGCCCTGACAGGTACAAGAGGAGTGTTGTTAACGCATACGTCGACCGTGCTCTCAGCCACAGCTCAGAATGGAAGCAAGTCGACGAAGAACTCTGTAGGGTAAGGCAGGTCCTAGTCAATAACGGCTTCTCCAATGGTTTCATCGAAGACATCATAAGAAGGAAAGTGAAAAGCCATGCAACCTCCGAAGAGACAACTAACACAACACCTATACCCCCTATTAGACTATTTTACAGGAACTTCTTTTCCACAGCTCATAAAACAGAGGAAAGGGTCCTGAAAGATATTGTTAATAGAAACGTTATCCCTACAGACAAAAATCAGAGGATACAACTGACGATTTACTATAAAACCAGAAAAACGGCCAGCCTACTCATGAGAAACTCTCCAGACACAAAACAGAACGCTTTAAAAGAGACTAACGTCGTCTATGCCTTCAAATGCCCACTTGGTGACTGTAAGCTCCAAAAAACCCAGTATATAGGCAAGACAACAACATCTCTTTCTAGGCGTTTAACGATGCATAAACAACAGGGCTCCATTAAGGAACATATAATCTCTTCCCATAACCAAACCATCGCCAGAGAAATCCTAGTAAACAACACAGAAATCATCGATAGATACAGCGATAGCAGGCGGCTTGACGTTTGCGAGGCACTACACATCAAGAAGTCAACACCAGCAATCAACAGCCAATTATTGCACAACTATATTCTACCCACCTCAAGACTCCGCTCCAATATAGAAGCATCAAGAAATATGGACCAATAGGCTTTCTACAAACACTTCTATTCAATACCCATTGTTTCTGTTCTGTCTTGTGTTGATACTTTTAATACCCTATTAATATCCCCTAGTGTTCTGTCTTGTGTTAATGCCACATCACCCTTCCCACCTCACTCAAATGTAACGCCACATCACCCTTCCCACCTCACTCAAATGTAGATATAAAATCAGGGAAACGCAAGTTCTAATCAGTTGTGTATTTGTGAAGTCTTTGAAAATGTAATAAGTTTTACGAAACGCGCCCGTGTCGCGTCAGACTAGAAATAAAAATGAATTTTGGAGAAGTGATTTTTGATTTACCTCCAACAGTGAAGCGTAATGTACGAAAGATTGAGAAAATTCGTGTTAGAATTATTAATCTTACTTTTTCGGTCATATTTAATAATATATGTCTACAGGAAAGACTGCTACCAAAATATACTAATATATATATATATATATATATATATATATATATATATATATATATATATATATATATATATATATATATATATATATGTCGTACCTAGTAGCCAGAACGCACTTCTCAGCCTACTATTCAAGGCCCGATTTGCCTAATAAGCCAAGTTTTCATGAATTAATGTTTTTTCGTCTACCTAACCTACCTAACCTAACCTAACCTAGCTTTTTTTGGCTACCTAACCTAACCTTACCTATAAATATAGGTTAGGTTAGGTTAGGTAGGGTTGGTTAGGTTCGGTCATATATCTACGTTAATTTTAACTCCAATAAAAAAAATTGACCTCATACATAGAGAAAAGGGTTGCTTTATCATTTCATAAGAAAAAAATTATAGTAAATATATTAATTCAGGAAAACTTGGCTTATTAGGCAAATCGGGCCTTGAATAGTAGGCTGAGAAGTGAGTTCTGGCTACTAGGTACGACATATATATATATATATATATATATATATATATATATATATATATATATATATATATATATATATATATATATATATATATATATATATATATATATATATATATAAATGCAATTTCTCCCTTTTTTCAAAGTTTTTTCATGTTTATACAAGACTAAAGTAGCGAGAACAGTAAAATTTTATATTAATTTAATGAAATTTTAACTCCTTTGCCTATTGAATGTTTTTAAAAAATTACATCAAGTTTATAACTTTGCACAAACTTAGGGAGCCGGTCGGCCGAGCGGACAGCACGCTGTACTTGTGATCCTATGGTCCTGGGTTCGATCCCGGGCGCCGGCGAGGAACAATGGGCAGAGTTTCTTTCACCCTATGCCCCTGTTACCTAGCAGTAAATAGGTACCTGGGTGTTAGTCAGCTGTCACAGGCAGCTTCTTTAGGGTGGAGGCATGGTCGAGGACACTAAAGTCCCGAAATCATCTCAAGATAATCTCCTTTACACATCTACAGAAAACACTTACATATAAAAACGACTATATATGTAAGCACATATTTAGAAGAGTATTTTGTTTATCAGTGATGAGCAAGTCAGTGTGGGTGTATCAGCGGTGCCTGTACTGCAGTCATGGCCAGGCTGGCCTCCAGCTCACCCACATCTGGAACTCCGTCCAGGATGTCAAGCAAGCGGGTCACCTCTTCAGTGGTGAGTAGATGCAAGATTTCATATAATTTTATTATGTATGTTACTTTTTATGTATGACCTTCTGTGTGCATGTTCTTGTCGATTTTCTCCGTTAAGGAGATAATTGTGGGGTTTTGTGGTAAGGGAACCTCACACACCTCGACTAGAGACAAGAGAGTGTTACATGGAAAACCAATAATGTGAGGCTGCAGATGAGCTGTGGGAAGTGATATCCACAATCCTGGCAACACGAGTTACAAATACTTTTGAATGATAAAAGTAAACTTAAAATATGAAATACAAATTTCTAGTCAGAAAATATGCAAAAACTAAACTAAACATACAGTGAATTTAGGGTACATGAAAGTCAAGAAAAAATGAGTAGATGGAGACAAAGAAGATAGATTGTGAATGTCTCTAAGCGATAGTAGATAATAGCAAATGTATTAGAGAATAGACAAGAAAACAATATATTGTTAGTAACAGAAAAGTTGGTGATTTAATTTAGGAAGATAGTGAATGAAGAAGCAATAGTGATTGAACAGAAGTCAAGTAATAGAAAATATATATTAATAAACAATTAATGTGTAAAGGAAGATGTGAGTGTAAATAATATTTAAATTCCATGAAGTAAACACTGGATATGTATAATTAGAAAAGAAATGACAATGTATGTTCTATTAGTTAATGCCAGTTATTAGATCTTTTAAACAATTACAGCTGTTCAACATTCACACACACTGCCACGTGTACCTACACCCCACACACACTGCCACGTGTATCTACACCCCACACACACTGCTACGTGTACCTACACCGTACACACACACTGCCACGTGTACCTACACCACACACACACTGCTACGTGTACCTACACCCCACACATACTGCCACGTGTACCTACACCCCACACATACTGCCACGTGTACCTACAACCCACACACACTGCCACGTGTACCTACACCTCACACACACACTGCCACGTGTACCTACACCCCACACACTGCCACGTGTACCTACACCACACACATACTGCCACGTGTACCTACACCACACACACACTGCCACGTGTACCTACACCACACACACACTGCCACGTGTACCTACACCCCACACATACTGCCACGTGTACCTACACCACACACACACTGCCACGTGTACCTACACCACACACACACTGCCACGTGTACCAAAACCACACACATACTGCCACGTGTACCTACACCACACACACTGCCACGTGTACCTACACCCCACACACTGCCACGTGTACCTACACCACACACACACTACCACGTGTACCTACACCACACACACACTGCCACGTGTACCTACACCACACACATACTGCCACGTGTACCTACACCACACACATACTGCCACGTGTACCTACACCACACACACACTGCCACGTGTAACTACACCCCACACATACTGCCACGTGTACCTACACCCCACATATACTGCCACGTGTACCTACACCCCACACATACTGCCACGTGTACCTACACCCCACACACACTGCCACGTGTACCTATACCACACACATACTGCCACATGTACCTACACCACACACACATACTGCCACGTGTACCTACACCCCACATATACTGCCACGTGTACCTACACCACACACACACACTGCCACGTGTACCTACACCACACACACACACTGCCACGTGTACCTACACCCCACACATACTGCCACGTGTACCTACACCCCACATATACTGCCACGTGTACCTACACCCCACACATACTGCCACGTGTACCTACACCCCACACATACTGCCACGTGTACCTACACCACACACATACTGCCACGTGTACCTACACCACACACATACTGCCACGTGTACCTACACCCCACACACACTGCCACGTGTACCTACACCCCACACACACTGCTACGTGTACCTACACCACACACACATACTGCCACGTGTACCTACACCACACACACACACCGACACGTGTACCTACACCCCACACATACTGCCACGTGTACCTACACCACACACATACTGCCACGTGTACCTTCACCCCACACACACACTGCCACGTGTACCTACACCACACACATACTGCCACGTGTACCTACACCCCACACATACTGCCACGTGAACCTACACCCCACACACACTGCCACGTGTACCTACACCCCACACATACTGCCACGTGTACCTACACCCCACACACACTGCCAAGTGTACCTACACCCCACACATACTGCCACGTGTACCTACACCCCACACACACTGCCACGTGTACCTACACCCCACACATACTGCCACGTGTACCTACACCCCACACTTACTTACTCGCGTCCCTTAGCCCACACATACTGGCACTTGTACCTACTGATACGGTCCTGCAAATTTATTAGACATAGACGTACCCATACGAGGCTTCAAGACCAATACCAAATCTCCTGGTTCAAAAACTCTGAGTTTGGCCTTGAACCTCTGGTCATGTTTCTGCTTCATTACCTGTTGTTGTTCACTTAGATGTCGTAAGGCCAACTCCCTCGTTCTGGACAGCTTGCTCTTGACATCCGTCAGGTAACGCTCACTCTGCCTGGCTGTAACATCTAACAATTTCTCATATAACATCTTTAAAGGTCGTCTCACCTGATGTCCGAATACAAGCTCGAATGGAGAACAGCCTAGTGCACTGTGCAATCCATCTCTAGCCGCAAATAAGACAAATGGCAAATTATCATCCCAATGTCTGGGTGAATCTTCCCCAGTTGCCGTCAACATTTTCTTGAGAGTTTGGTGGAACCGCTTGATTGCCCCCTGACTCTGAGGATGGTAAGGACTGGAAAAATTGTGCTTTATACCAAAAGAATTACAAAATTGTTTAAAGGTGGTGGAACAAAAATTACTCCCATTATCAGTTTGAATTATACGGGGAATACCAAATAGTGAGAAAAATCGTTCCAACTGCCTTATAATGGTAGAAGCTCTAATGTTACGTAAAGAATACGCTTCAGGGAACCTGAAGCATGTATGCTTCAGGTTTTTTTATGTATGACCTGGTGGTCATACATAAAATTGTAAACTTATTCATATTTCCGGATTTGGTACGGGGTAAAGGTCCGACACAATCCAGTACCACATGAGTAAAAGGCTCCTCTGGCACTACAATAGGGTATAATGGTGCTCGTGGCACAGTCTGATTAGGCTTACCAACAGTTTGACACACAACACAATTGTGGCAATATCTGACAACATCTTTTTTAAGTTTTGGCCAATAAAAAAGTTTACAGATCTTATGATACATACTGGTAATGCCTTGATGGCCTCCCATCAGGTCATCATGAGCAGCTTGCAATACCTGCTCCCTATACTCTGTTGGCACAACGAGCTGGGTTTTAGACTCACAATCATCTGATGAGGGAATTCCTGATGGTCTCCATCTTCTCATCAGACATTGATCCTTGAAATAACAATACCCGTACTTTCCTCCATAGTATCAATGGTGTCTGCAATATCTGCTAGTGGTCGGAACAGCCAAACCCACTGCAGGCTTAATCACTACATTACTTGAGGTTGACAACCCTGTCTGTTTCTCAGATTTAGGCTTTACAGGAGAAGGGTTAAGGGGAGAAGGTGAAGTAGCTGGTCGAGTCTAGAAAACATGATTTTAATGAGCATAATGATTAGTTTTAGCATTAAAATGATTAATTGGTGCTCTAAAAGGCACTTTAGTAAGTAAGTCACGCTCATCAGCTAGCTTGGCTTGTTTGATAAGATCAGTGGTTTGTTTATTTTCAGCCATAAATAAAGCTAATTTCTCTGGTAGACATCCCACTACTTCCTCAGTTACTATGAGGTCTCTTAAAGAAACTGTGTAATATTAAGTGCTTTAATCCATCTGTCAAAGTGATTTAATTTTACTCTTACAAAGTCAGAAATAGTCTGGTCATGTACTCTTTTTAAACTTCTGAATTTTATTCTATGTGCCTCTGGGATCTGCTGGTAAGCATTTAAAATACTCTGCTGAACAAATTTAAAATCGAAAGAATTCTCAGCAGGCAAAGATGCAAATACCTCTTGAGCTTTACCCTTAAATTGTCCTTGTAATATGCTAACCCATTGATCGACAGGCCAGTTCATGCTGACTGCTAATTTCTTAAAATGCAAAAAAAAATATTTCTGGATCTTCTCCATTAAACTTAGGTAATTCTACATGTTTACTGTACTTAGAAGAAATATTTGTACTCTCTGGATTATTACTAGTGTTACCTAGCCCTGCTGCAATTCTCTGCTGTTCCAACCTGTTATTATTTTCAGCCATACTCTGCTGAATTTCTAATTATTTAGTTTGTTGCTCTGCTAGTCGTAACTGAGCCTCCAACTCAAGGTGTTTTGTCTGGTTCTGCAACTCCAACCTCTGCTTGTCTGCTGCCAGCCTAGCCATTTCTAATTGAGTCTCCAACTCTAACTTTAAGATTGCCACCTTGTCACTTGACTCTTCTTCTAACTCTCCTAAACACTCTTCTTCAAGTCTCTCCTCCTCCACCAAGTGTGTGACAATCACTCTTAACACTTGAGCCTTCAACATTTTACTGGAAATTCCTAGGTTCAATTTATCAGCCAGCAATAACAAACCAGACTTCCTCAAGTCTTTAATTTTACCAAAATTTGGCTGATCTACCAGCGCAGCAACCTGATCCTCCATGGTTGGCTCAATAATCACAACTTAACACTTGAAACAACACTGAAAATTATGCTTGGCCCCTGGCACAAGCTAAACACTTACTTCAAATCGTGAAGCGTTGAGAAGTTTTCACAGCAGCTCAGATTGAACAGATAATTTCACAGGCTTGATTAGGTGTCACTAGATAATCACAGAGTACCTAGGAAGGCAATTGCTATTAATAATTAGCACTGTTAATTGTACAACATTACAGGGAATTAAGGTTTAATCTCCCGGACACAGGCCCCATTTGTTACCACCCTTGAGACTAAATAAGGTTCTTCTCCCCGCAGTGTTAAGAAATGATATTAAATCGGCCTTGCCAACATATGTCTAGGGGTTATAGACACATCACTGCATAAAATGGAGAACAATATATTTACGCTAAGGGGGACAAACATAACAATTAAATGGTAAAAATAATAGCCAGAAATATTCTTTAGCATGCAATACCATAAATAAAACTCCTTATTGAGATATGAGCAATATCGCCAGCACATGGATTAATAAATGGGATATACACAATCATGTAACCAGAAAATTAACCTTAATATGAGCTAAAATAACAGTGGCCAATGACTTATCTTAAAAACATGTCTCCTCTCGACCATAGCCGCCACGCTTCTGCTCACCCGTTGGTCCGCAGGCCAAGCGTCTACCATAATAACAACTAAACATCCACATAAACATTGTGGAAATTCTACTAACAAAATGTAGTACTAATATTCAAATCATTATAAATCTTAAGAGTATTAAATACTGGTACAATACTCAATATAATATAATGGCAAACAATAATGAGAATTAATCAAGGTTGAACTATAAACACTTTTTTTTTTTTGAGATATATACAAGAGTTGTTACATTCTTGTACAGCCACTAGTACGCATAGCGTTTCGGGCAAGTCCCTGGAATGCGATCCCCTGCCGCGAAGAATCGTTTTTTCATCCAAGTACACATTTTACTGTTGCGTTAAACAGAGGCTACAGTTAAGGAATTGCGCCCAGTAAATCCTCCCCGGCCAGGATACGAACCCATGACATAGCGCTCGCGGAACGCCAGGCGAGTGTCTTACCACTACACCAAGGAGACTGTAAACGTGGCAGACATATAATTGGCTGGTGGAATACCACACGGAATGAGCACCTTCTGGATGGTATTTGGTCCACAAAATCTCGACTCGTATATACTTCCTTTCATAGGCAGGAGGAGTAACACCTGATCACCTTCCTGGAATCTCCTATCTTTCGCCTTCCTGTCGTGATGTCTGACTATCTCTATCTGGGACGTTCTCAATTTCTTCTTGGCCAACTCTCTGGCCCTAGAGAGTCACTCTCTAAAAGTCTTTACATACTGTCCCACCTCCACCTTCTGCCTATCCTCGGTGAGCTGCTCTTTCAGTGCTCCCACTGGGCTCCTCACTGAGTGTCCGTACACCAGTTGAAATGGGGTGAATCCAAGTGATTCCACTACCGCATCCCTGATGGCGAACAACATGGATGGTAATGCCTCGTTCCACTTACTCCCTTCCTCAGCGCCGTATAACCTCAACAAACTCTTCAGCCTTCCACGGAAACGCTCCAATGCTCCCTGCGACTGAGGGTGATAGGTGACGAGCGCACTTGCTCTACCCTTCATCCTCTCACAGTTTCCCTAAATAACTTCGATTGAAAGACGCTCCCCTGGTCCGTCTGGAAAACCTTGGGCATGCCTACCCATGCAGAACGGTTCGTGACGTCACTTTTCTTAGGGGGAAACGGGTGACTGTGCACATTATGGTCAGTAAATAGTCGTGGCCTTTTCTGGTCCTTGGCAACGGACGTACAAAGCCTATCAAGACCCTCTCGAAGGGCTCACCAAACGCCGGTATGGGCTTCAAAGGTGCCTTCGGTATAGCCGGAGCCGGTTTACCTGCACGCTGGCACGTCAAACACGTCCTACAATACCTCTTTACATCTTTCCACACGTTTAGCCAATAAAAGTGCTCCTGCACCGTATTTAAAGTCTTCTTCACCCCTAAGTGCCCTGCCATATCTACAGAGTGGGCTAGTTCTAGCACTGCTGCCCTGAACTCCTTCGGCACTAACACTTGGTGCTTCTCTAACCATACCTTATCTGCATCGGCTTTATCCGGTCGCCACTTCCTAATTAGTACATTATGGTCCATATAGTAATGCACAGGGGACTCCGGACATGAGTTTCCCCCTTTCGCCTTCATGATTAGGTCTATGAATTCCTCGCTCTGTGCCCTAATCAGGTCCGCTCAGTTCACGCTGAACCTTTCAGGTAGGGTCATCTTCACTTCCTGTCTCACCGATTCTTCATTCTTCTGAGCTAAATTTTCATAGAACAGCCCTGACACATCCACGTTGATCTCCTCGAGTCGACACTGCCACATCATCTCCAGTGTCACCCATATATATATATATATATATATATATATATATATATATATATATATATATATATATATATATATATATATATATATATATATATATATATATATATATATATATATATATATATATATATATTTTATTAAATATGACCGAAAAAGTAAGATTAATAATTCTAACACGAATTTTCTCAATCTTTCGTACATTATGCTTCACTGTTGGAGGTAAATCAAAAATCACTTCTCCAAAATTCATTTTTATTTCTAGTCTAGTCTGACGCGACACGGGCGCGTTTCGTAAAAATGTTTCGTTTCGTCGCTGTTGGCCTAAATGCCAACAGCGACTGCCCTGACAGGTACAAGAGGAGTGTTGTTAACGCATACGTCGACCGTGCTCTCAGCCACAGCTCAGAATGGAAGCAAGTCGACGAAGAACTCTGTAGGGTAAGGCAGGTTCTAGTCAATAACGGCTTCTCCAATGGTTTCATCGAAGACATCATAAGAAGGAAAGTGAAAAGCCATGCAACCTCCGAAGAGACAACTAACACAACACCTATACCCCCTATTAGACTATTTTACAGGAACTTCTTTTCCACAGCTCATAAAACAGAGGAAAGGGTCCTGAAAGATATTGTTAATAGAAACGTTATCCCTACAGACAAAAATCAGAGGATACAACTGACGATTTACTATAAAACCAGAAAAACGGCCAGCCTACTCATGAGAAACTCTCCAGACACGAAACAGAACGCTTTAAAAGAGACTAACGTCGTCTATGCCTTCAAATGCCCACTTGGGGACTGTAAGCTCCAAAAAACCCAGTATATAGGCAAGACAACAACATCTCTTTCTAGGCGTTTAACGATGCATAAACAACAGGGCTCCATTAAGGAACATATAATCTCTTCCCATAACCAAACCATCGCCAGAGAAATCCTAGTAAACAACACAGAAATCATCGATAGATACAGCGATAGCAGGCGGCTTGACGTTTGCGAGGCACTACACATCAAGAAGTCAACACCAGCAATCAACAGCCAATTATTGCACAACTATATTCTACCCACCTCAAGACTCCGCTCCAATATAGAAGCATCAAGAAATATGGACCAATAGGCTTTCTACAAACACTTCTATTCAATATCCATTGTTTCGTGTTCTGTCTTGTGTTGATACTTTTAATACCCTATTAATATCCTCTAATGCCACATCATCCTTCCCACCTCACTCAAATGTAATGCCACATCACCCTTCCCACCTCACTCAAATGTAGATATAAAATCAGGTTAACGCAAGTTCTAATCAGTTGTGTATTTGTGAAGTCTTTGAAAATGTAATAAGTTTTACGAAACGCGCCCGTGTCGCGTCAGACTAGACTAGAAATAAAAATGAATTTTGGAGAAGTGATTTTTGATTTACCTCCAACAGTGAAGCATAATGTACGAAAGATTGAGAAAATTCGTGTTAGAATTATTAATCTTACTTTTTCGGTCATATTTAATAAAATATGTCTACAGGAAAGACTGCTACCAAAATATATATATATATATATATATATATATATATATATATATATATATATGTCATATATATATATATATATATATATATATATATATATATGGGTGACCCATATATATATATATATATATATATATATATATATGCGAACAAGCCTGAATGGTCCCCAGGACAATATGCAACTGAAAACTCACACCCCAGAAGTGACTCGAACCCATACTCCCAGGGGCAACACAACTGGTATGTACAAGACGCCTTAATCCACTTGACCATCACGACCGGACATAATGAGGTGATAGCCGAAGCTATTTGAACCACCCCACCGCCGGCACTCGGATAGTAATCTTGGGCATAGCATTTTACCAAATCACCTCATTCTTTGGGGCACACGTGAGGAACACAAATGCGAACAAGCCTGAATGTCCGGTCGTGATGGTCAAGTGGATTAAGGCGTCTTGTACATACCAGTTGTGTTGCCCCTGGGAGTATGGGTTCGAGTCACTTCTGGGGTGTGAGTTTTCAGTTATATATATATATATATATATATATATATATATATATATATATATATATATATATATATATATATATATATATATATATATATATATATATATATATAACTGAAAACTCACACCCCAGAAGTGACTCGAACCCATACTCCCAGGGGCAACACAACTGGTATGTACAAGACGCCTTAATCCACTTGACCATCACGACCGGACATTCAGGCTTGTTCGCATTTGTGTTCCTCACGTGTGCCCCAAAGAATGAGGTGATTTGGTAAAATGCTATGTATGTATATTAGTATATTTTGGTAGCAGTCTTTCCTGTAGACATATATTATTAAATATGACCGAAAAAGTAAGATTAATAATTCTAACACAAATTTTCTCGATCTTTCTTATGTTTCTTTTCACTGTTGATGGTAATTGAAAAATCAATTCTCCAAAATTCATTTTTATTTCTAGTCTGACGCGACACTTGAACGCGTTTCGTAATAACTTATTACATTTTCAAAGACTTTTAGTTTACACACACACACAACTATTACCCGCAAACACTAAACAGAGTTCTTACTTATGCTATGATTTAAACAGCTTTCATTTTTCATTTTATACCCACATTTTGGGTGAGGTGATATGTTACAACAGTTTTGGATGAGGTGAACAAAACTTTCAACACAGGATAGAATACGAAACAATGGGTATTGAAGGTAAGAATGGAAGTAATTGCAGAGGGCCTATTGGCCCATATTTCTTGATGCTTCTATATTGGAGCGAAGTCTTGAAGTGGGTAGAATATAGTTGTGCATTAATTGGCTGTTGATTGCTGGTGTTGACTTCTTGATGTGTAGTGCCTCGCAGATGTCAAGCCGCCTGTAGTCGCTGTATCTATCGATGATTTCTGTGTTGTTTGCTAAGATTTCTCTGGTAATGGTTTGACATCACCAGAGAAATTATAGAAGGAAGAAGATTATATGGGAAGAGATTATATGTTCCTTAATGGAGCCCTGTTGCTTATGCATCGTTAATCGCCTGGAAAAAGATGTTGTTGTCTTGCCTATATACTGAGTTTTTTGAGGCTTACAGTCCCCAAGTGGGCATTTGAAGGCATAGACGACGTTGGCCTCTTTTAAAGCGTTCTGTTTTGTGTCTGGAGGGTTTCTCAGGAGTAGGCTGGCCGTTTTTTTGGTTTTATAGTAAATCGTCAGTTGTATCTTCTGATTTTTGTCTGTAGTGATAACGTTTCTATTAACAATAACTTTCAGGACCCTTTCCTCCGTTTTATGGGCTGTGGAAAAGAAGTTCCTGTAAAATAGTCTAATAGGGGGTATAGGTGTTGTGTTAGTTGTTTCTTCAGAGGTTGCATGGCTACCTCAGCACTGAAACAAGGATAATCAAGAAACTAACAACGTTATATGGAGGACCTATGGCAATTCCACGACCAAGAGATGGCTTCCTGAACCTTGCAGGAATAAACCTCACTGAGGACCAAGTCACTCTCCTAAATCTGGGTATAAACTGTCACGTTATGTCCAGACCGAGTGAGATGGCCCGGAAAGTGAAGTTGGAGATTCTGTTGGACGACATATTCGACCTCGAAGCACAAAAGAAGGTCACCACCAAAGATACCTTACAAGCAGAACTTATTGCGGAAGGAGGAAAGAATCGAGGCAACTACAGAAGCACCATACTGTCCCCCGAGCTCAAAGCGGCAGCTAAGAGCCTTCGTGAGAACAAGGAGATAGTTGTCAGGAGAGGCGACAAGTCGCCAATATACATCATTCTTAAAAAAGACGAATATCTGGCGAAAATGAACCTCATACTCTCTGACCAAACTAAATTCCAAAGGGTAACGAAGGACACTACAGCCGAACTGAAAGCAAAGGTCAACAAATTGATCGAAACTGTGAACGCCAAGAAATCTGGACTCCACCTGCCAAAGATTATTGGGGAATATAAACCTGGATATGCGTATGGAAATGTCAAGACACACAAGCCTGGAAACCCACTTCGGCCAATCATCAGCCAGATACCCACACCCACGTACTGACTGGCGAAACGACTCAACGGCTTGCTGACTCCTTATGTCCATTGTGCCTTCAGCCTGAAGTCTCCAAAGGAATTTGTTGACTTGCTGCGGGGAACACGGGCCACAGGGATAAGAGCCTCGTTGGACGTAGAATCTCTGTTTACCAACGTACCTGTGGATGAAACGATCGGGATGAGAGCCGACAGAGTGTACCGTGATCCAGCCTGTACTCCTCTTGACATACCAGAGAACAGTCTAAGGAAACTACTCCAAGCTTGTACTAAAGAGGCACCCTTCTTGAGCCCGGGTGGACACATGTATAAGCAAGTAGATGGGGTCGCCATGGGTTCTCCCCTAGGTGTCCTGTTTGCAAACTTCTACATGGGTACCATCGAGCAAAAAGTCTTAGTCGACATGAACTTGAAACCGGCCATATACTGCAGGTATGTTGACGACATTTTTACACAGGTACCTGATGTCAGACATCTACAGGAGCTGAAGAAGGCATTTGAGCAGAATTCTGTGATGCGTTTCACTTATGAGATGGAGAAGGATGGGAAGCTGCCCTTTCTAGATGTAACAGTCATGGAAAGGAGCGGAGGTTTCCACACTGCAGTCTACACTAAGGAAACAAACATAGGAATGTGCCTGAATGCCAACAGTGACTGCCCGGACAGGTACAGGAGAAGTGTTGTTAACGCTTATGTCGACCGTGCCCTCAGCCACAGCTCAGAATGGAAGCAAGTCGACGAAGAACTCTGTAGGGTCAGGCAGGTCCTAGTCAACAACGGCTTCTCCAATGGTTTCGTGGAAGACAGCATAAGAAGGAAAGTGAAATGCCATGCAACCTCTGAAGAAACAACTGACACAACACCTATACCCCCTATTAGACTATTTTACAGGAACTTCTTTTCCACAGCCCATAAAACGGAGGAAAGGGTCCTGAAAGATATTGTCAGTAGAAACGTTATCCCTACAGACAAAAATCAGAAGATACAACTGACGATTTACTATAAAACCAGAAAAACGGCCAGCCTACTCATGAGAAACTCTCCAGACACAAAGCAGAACGCTTTAAAAGAGACCAATGTCGTCTATGCCTTCAAATGCCCTCTTGGGGACTGTAAGCCTCAAAAAACCCAGTATCTTTCCAGGCGTTTAACGATGCATAAGCAACAGGGCTCCATTAAGGAACATATAATCTCTTCCCACAAACAAACCATCACCAGAGAAATCTTAGCAAACAACAAAGAAATCATCGATAGATACAGCGATAGCAGGCGGCTTGACGTCTGCGAGGCACTACACATCAAGAAGTCAACACCAGTAATCAACAGCCAATTAATGCACAACTATATTCTACCCACTTCAAGACTCCGCTCCAATATAGAAGCATCAAGAAATATGGACCAATAGGCTTTCTACAATTACTTCCATTCAATACCCATTGTTTCGTGTTCTGTCTTGTGTTAGAATTTAATACCCATTGTTGAAAGTTCGTTTTCACCTCATCCACCTCACCCAAATGTAGATATAAACTCGAAGATGTGCAAAGCTCTATTCAGTTTCAGTTGTGTGTTTGTAAACTAAAGTCTTTGAAAATGTAATAAGTTTTACGAAACGCGCTCAAGTGTCGCGTCAGACTAGAAATAAAAATGAATTTTGGAGAATTGATCTTTGAATTACCATCAACAGTGAAAAGAAACGTAAGAAAGATCGAGAATATTCGTGTTAGAATTATTAATCTTACTTTTTCGGTCATATTTAATATATATATATATATATATATATATATATATATATATATATATATATATATATATATATATATATATATATACTGTATATATATATAGTGCCAATGTGGGGACCCATAGCCTCGGAGAAGAAAATAAAAAGTATTCAGAGGAGACCTTGTGGTTTCTCACTGAACACTAATATTATCTTCTCCTACCACCCCCATTCTTTTGTATGTACACATATATATTTGCTTTATTTGAACTTTATTACAAAAAAGGAGTTACATATAGGTTACAAAGATGGTTATCATAGGTTGTCGAGTTCATCCAGCTCCTCAGATGGCGAGCAGGAACCCTGGATGCAGTGCGCATTTCTCCTCTGTATCGCCACGCTGAGGCGCTGGAAAAGAAAGCTGGCAGTTGTAGGGTCCCTTGTTGTTTCAATGAGCCTAAAACCCAGTTCCTTCAAAAAACTGGTAGCGCTTTTACCCCAGGCGCCGAGTGTCTCAGAAGCAATGGGGACAAAATTGTAGTGGTGATCCAGTTCTCTATACTTACGGGATTTGGCTGCTTCCCTGTGGATGGCAGCACCACTTGGTTGTGAAACACTGAGGTCAATGTAGGTGTTAGCTAGGGTTGATACGCACGTGTAGTCCCATACCAACTGCTTGCCATTCTTCCAGGGGTTCACTGTGATACCATCCGGCCGACCAATAAGAGCATCAGAGTTACGGGGCGTTAGGTAACGGGGCTCTCTTTCAGCTGGGCATCCAGCTGTGGTGAGGCTCCTCTTGATGATGTCGTTAACTTCACTGTGCCTCGAGTGCCAGCCCCCTGTGCATTGGCAGAGTAGGCCATGGTGGCCGTACCTGTCAGCCACCACCTCGTCGCAAATACACCTATATCTGGTGTGGATTGGGGCAGCAAGGCGGAGGGCCACAGCAATTCGGATCGAGGGCTACGTGTGGTGTGAGACGAGTGCCAGTTGCCGACATTGGGGTTGCTAACAGGAAATCCCCTGCATGTGGGGCTGCTACTGCTGTGAGGCGAGCAATGTCGTGATGTGTTGTTGCAGCTCCCAGGCACTCTGCAGCAACTTGGTCTACAATGGGGCATATATATATATATATATATATATATATATATATATATATATATATATATATATATATATATTTTATTAAATATGACCGAAAAAGTAAGATTAATAATTCTAACACGAATTTTCTCAATCTTTCGTACATTATGCTTCACTGTTGGAGGTAAATCAAAAATCACTTCTCCAAAATTCATTTTTATTTCTAGTCTGACGTGACACGGGCGCGTTTCGTAAAACTTATTACATTTTCAAAGACTTCACAAATACACAACTGATTAGAACTTACGTTTCCCTGATTTTATATCTACATTTGAGTGAGGTGGGAAGGGTGATGTGGCATTACATTAGAGTAAGGTGGGAAGGATGATGTGGCATTAGAGGATATTAATAGGGTATTAAAAGTATCAACACAAGACAGAACACGAAACAATGGATATTGAATAGAAGTGTTTGTAGAAAGCCTATTGGTCCATATTTCTTGATGCTTCTATATTGGAGCGGAGTCTTGAGGTGGGTAGAATATAGTTGTGTACACAACTATATTCTACCCACCTCAAGACTCCGCTCCAATATAGAAGCATCAAGAAATATGGACCAATAGGCTTTCTACAAACACTTCTATTCAATATCCATTGTTTCGTGTTCTGTCTTGTGTTGATACTTTTAATACCCTATTAATATCCTCTAATGCCACATCATCCTTCCCACCTTACTCTAATGTAATGCCACATCACCCTTCCCACCTCACTCAAATGTAGATATAAAATCAGGGAAACGTAAGTTCTAATCAGTTGTGTATTTGTGAAGTCTTTGAAAATGTAATAAGTTTTACGAAACGCGCCCGTGTCGCGTCAGACTAGAAATAAAAATGAATTTTGGAGAAGTGATTTTTGATTTACCTCCAACAGTGAAGCATAATGTACGAAAGATTGAGAAAATTCGTGTTAGAATTATTAATCTTACTTTTTCGGTCATATTTAATAAAATATGTCTACAGGAAAGACTGCTACCAATATATATATATATATATATATATATATATATATATATATATATATATATATATCGATAGATACAGCGATAGCAGGCGGCTTGACGTTTGCGAGGCACTACACATCAAGAAGTCAACACCAGCAATCAACAGCCAATTATTGCACAACTATATTCTACCCACCTCAAGACTCCGCTCCAATATAGAAGCATCAAGAAATATGGACCAATAGGCTTTCTACAAACACTTCTATTCAATACCCATCGTTTGTGTTCTGTCTTGTGTTGATACTTTTAATACCCTATTAATATCCCCTCTTGTTCTGTCTTGTGTTAATGCCACATCACCCCTCCCACCTCACTCAAAATGTAGATATAAAATCGGAGATACGTAAGTTCTAATCAGTTGTGTATTTGTGAACTAAAGTCTTTGAAAATGTAATAAGTTTTACGAAACGCGCCCGTGTCGTGTCAGACTAGAAATAAAAATGAATTTTGGAGAATTGATTTTTGATTTACCTCCAACAGTGAAGCGTAATGTACGAAAGATTGAGAAAATTCGTGTTAGAATTATTAATCTTACTTTTTCGGTCATATTTAATAATATATGTCTACAGGAAAGACTGCTACCAAAATATACTAATATATATATATATATATATATATATATATATATATATATATATATATATATATATATATATATATATATATATATATATATATATATATATGTTGTTGAATATGACCGAAAGAGTAAGATTAATAATTCTAACACGAATCTTCTCAATATTTCTTACGTTCTTCTTCACTGTCGAGGGTAATTGATAAACTACCCTCGATAAACTCTTCAAAATTCTATCTTTATTTCCGGTCTGACGCCTGAACGAGTTTCGTAATGCTTATTACATTTACAAAGATTTAGTTTACACTTAAAATACATCATAGTTATACTCGTTTTGGGTGAGGTTATATGGCACAGACGTTTTGGGTGAGGTGACAGAGCATATATCAGAATACGAAGCAAAGGGCATTAATTGGGTATGAAAACATGAGAATGGAAGTAACTGCAGATGGCCTCTTGGCCTATACTTTGTCTTGCTGCTTCTATGTTGGTTCGGAATCTTTGAAGTGGGTAGAATATAGTTGTTCATTAATTGGCTGCTGATTGCTGGCGTTGATATTTTGATGTGTAGTGACTCGCTGATGTCGAGTCTCCTTCTATCGCTGTATTTATCCATGATTTTAGTGTTGCTTTTTAAGATTTCTCTGGTGATGGTCTGGTTATGAGAAGAGATTATATGTGTCTTGATGGAGCCCTGTTGTTTGTGAATAGTTAATCGCCTAGAAAGAGACGTTGTTGCCTTGCCTATATACTGAGTTCTTTGGGGCTAACAGTACCCAAGCCGGGATGTGAAGGCTTACTCTCTTACTACTAATCATCATGGTGACTGTAATGTGGTCTCTATACCCCTTGCGACCTGGGATAACCATCTTCTCAAAACTCCATTCCATTCTTATCAGTAAGGTGACTCGGCCTCCTCCTTTCTTTCCCTCTCTCTCTCTCTCTCTCTCTCCTCTTATTACAATGTAGTTCTGGGGAAACACCGCATTCGTTAAGATTCCTGAGAGTTTTGTTTCTGTGAGTCCAATTACATTCGGGCTCCCTTCGTATGCTCTTTCACTAAGTTCACTTGCCTTGCTTGTAATCCCATCTGTGTTCGAGAACATTACATTGAAACTGACTCTCTTCATTCCATCCTCAGTGTGGGTGTGTGTGTGTTTGTGAAATATATGTAATAGATACGAATGTGAAGAAATTAAACAACCAGTAGCTAGAAAAGCAGAGTCCAAAAGCTAGCATCTCAGTCATGCAGGGACAAACAGTAAATACATATATCAAGTACTCACAAACACACATACAGAAGCACACACAATTACACAAAGCCAACAAAGCCTCACAGTAGTCAAATGCTAGGAACACAACACTGTAACCACCTGGTCTGTACACAACATTGTAACCAGTGTTGTAACTGTAACCACTGTAACCACAGCTAAATATCTTGGAAAATATTTAATAAAGTAACTGAGAGAGCTGACAAGGAGTGGAATAATATAATGTTCCCACACATCACTGGTAGTAGTCGAGCTAGTAATTTAGTCTTCAAGCAGGCTTCAAATACCTAAGCAATGATGAATGGCCCTTAAATCATAAATTACAGCTTTAAATTTCTTATGTTTAAGCATCACATATTTTCAAAAATGATATTAAGAAACATGTTCATGAATTTACATAAAATCATGAATCACGTTTTTATATATTTAACATTATTGCAATAAATTTCTTGAATTATTAAAAATTTTCTTTAATGTATTATTTTAATTGGTCAATTTAAACAATTGCGGTATTTTCAGACAATAGAGTAAATTTTATGAAATGTAATTTCAATTTACATTCATATTTGTCTGTAAATCTTTAATTAATAGGATTTGGAAATATTGGTGAATATGATCGTAAAATAAGAATATCAAAATTAAAGAAACAGCATAAGGCATATTGGGTGAAGTGCGGCTTCTCCTATTTATATCCACCCAAAACTCATTCATAATTGTCTAACCTGCGAATTGTTGTTTTTGCGAGTGGTAATATTGTTCTAAACTTAGGGGGGAAATTCACCACCTAATTTGTTTTTAATTCTTATTTATTTTCTCCCAAATCAGATGAGTTTCATAATTTGCTGGGTCATAAGTTTGGTATAGTGACGGTGCCATATTTACCCTACATGGACTACACACTGGAGGGTGATCAGCCCGGCTCCAGAGTCACGCCATCTGACTCAGTTGACACCAGGATCCTCGCCACTCTCACCAAGGCATTCAACTTCACGTAAGAACTTGAATCTTCTGTAATTTAAAGTAAATTTCATCTCAGGAATGTATACGCATTTTGTGATATATTCAGATATATATCATTCTTCTGGAGTGTGATTTATTATATATATATATATATATATATATATATATATATATATATATATATATATATATATATATATATATATATGTATATATATATATATATATATATATATATATATATATATATATATATATATATATATATATATATATATATAATAAATCACACTCCAGAAGAATGATATATATCTGAATATATCACAAAATGCGTATACATATACGTATACTCTCTCTCTCTCTCTCTCTCTCTATATATATATATATATATATATAGAGAGAGAGAGAGAGAGAGAGAGAGAGAGAGAGAGAGAGAGAGAGAGAGAGAGAGAGAGAGAGAGAGAGAGAGAGAGAGAGAGAGAAACTGGCAGACAGACAGACAGACAGACAGAGACATACAGACAGACAGACAGACAGACCCAGCCAGTGACACTAAACAATCACACAGAGACAGTGCCACAGACATTGACACAAACCGTGACACAAAGACACAAACACAGTGACACAGACAGACGCAGACAGTGACACACAGACAGACACACACAGTGACACACAGACAGACACAGACAGTGACACAGACAGTGACACAGACAGACACAGACAGTGACACACAGACAGACACACACAGTGACACACAGACAGACACAGACAGTGACACACAGACACAGATAGTGACACACAGACACAGATAGTGACACACAGACAGACACAGATAGTGACACATAGACAGACACAGATAGTGACACATAGACAGACACAGATAGTGACACACAGACAGACACAGATAGTGACACACAGACAGACACAGATAGTGACACACAGACACAGACAGTGACACACAGACAGACACAGATAGTGACACACAGACAGACACAGATAGTGACACACAGACACAGACAGGGACACACAGACAGACACAGATAGTGACACACAGACAGACACATATAGTGACACACAGACACAGACAGTGACACACAGACAGACACAGGTAGTGACACACAGACAGACACAGACAGTGACACACAGACACAGATAGTGACACACAGACAGACACAGATAGTGACACACAGACAGACACAAACAGCGACACACAGACACAGATAGTGACACACAGACACAGACAGTGGCACACAGACAGACACAGATAGTGACACACAGACAGAGATAGTGACACACAGACACAGATAGTGACACACAGACACAGACAGTGACACACAGACAGACACAGATAGTGACACACAGACACAGACAGTGACACACAGACACAGATAGTGATACACAGACACAGACAGTGACACACAGACACAGACAGTGACACACAGACACAGACAGTGACACACAGACAGACACAGACAGTGACACACAGACACAGATAGTGACACACAGACACAGACAGTGACACACAGACACAGACAGTGACACACAGACAGACACAGACAGTGACACACAGACACAGATAGTGACACACAGACAGACACAGATAGTGACACACAGGCACAGACAGTGACACACAGACACAGATAGTGACACACAGACACAGATAGTGACACACAGACACAGACAGTGACACACAGACAGACACAGATAGTGACACACAGACACAGATAGTGACACACAGACACAGACAGTGACACACAGACAGACACAGATAGTGACACACAGACACAGATAGTGACACACAGACACAGATAGTGACACACAGACACAGACAGTGACACACAGACAGACACAGATAGTGACACACAGACACAGATAGTGACACACAGACACAGACAGTGACACACAGACAGACACAGATAGTGACACACAGACACATATAGTGACATACAGACAGACACAGATAGTGACACACAGACAGACACAGATAGTGACACACAGACAGACACAGATAGTGACACACAGACAGACACAGATAGTTACACACAGACACAGACAGTGACACACAGACAGACACAAACAGCGACACACAGACACAGATAGTGACACACAGACAGACACAGATAGTGACACACAGACAGACACAGATAGTGACACACAGACACAGATAGTGACACACAGACAGACACAGATAGTGACACACAGACAGACACAGATAGTGACACACAGACACAGATAATGACACACAGACAGACACAGACAGCGACACACAGACACAGATAGTGACACACAGACAGACACAGATAGTGACACACAGACAGACACAGATAGTGACACACAGACACAGATAGTGACACACAGACAGACACAGATAGTGACACACAGACAGACACAGATAGTGACACACAGACACAGGCAGTGACACAGACAGACACAGACAGACAGACACACAGTGACACACGGGAGTCTGATAGCTGAGTGGACAGCGCTCTGGACTCGTTATGCAGAGCGTCCGGGTTCGATCCCGGATGATGGCAAAAGCTAAATGGGCAGATTTTCTTTCACCCTGATGCCCCTGTTACCTAGCAGTAAATAGGTACCTGGAAGTTAGACAGCTGTTGTGGGCTGTATGCTTCCTGCGGTGGGTGTGTGTGTGCGGGGGGTGGGGATACAAATTAGTTAGTAGTAGTTAGTAACAGTTGATTGATTGACAGTTGAGAGGTGGGCCGAAAGAACAGAGCTCAACCCCCGCAAGCACTACTAGGTGAGTACAGAGATAGTGCCGCACAGAGACAGTGACACACGGGGGCCTGATAGCTGAGTGGACAGCGCTCTGGACTCGTTATCCAGAGCGTCCGGGTTCGATCCCGGATGATGACAGAAACTAAATTGATGTGGTGGAGGCTGACTCCATACACAGTTTCAAGTGTAGATATGATAGAGCCCAATAGGCTCAGGAACCTGTACACCTGTTGATTGACAGTTGAGAGACGGGACCAAAGAGCCAGAACTCAACCCCCGCAAGCACAATTAGGTGAGTACAGAGACAGTGACACACAGAGGCAGTGACACACAGAGAGAGTGACACACAGAGACAGTGACACACAGAGGCAGTGACACACAGAGACAGTGACACACAGAGACAGTGACACACAGAGACGGTGACGCACAGAGACAGTGACACACAGAGACAGTGACACACAGAGACGGTGACGCACAGAGACAGTGACACACAGAGGCAGTGACACACAGAGAGAGTGACACACACAGAGAGTGACACACAGAGGCAGTGACACACAGAGACAGTGACACACAGAGACAGTGACACACAGAGACAGTGACACACAGAGACAGTGACACACAGAGACGGTGACGCACAGAGACAGTGACACATAGAGACAGTGACACACAGAAACGGTGACGCACAGAGACAGTGACACACAGAGACAGTGACACACAGAGACAGTGACACACAGAGACAGTGACACATAGAGACAGTGACACATAGAGACAGTGACACACAGAGACGGTGACGCACAGAGACAGTGACACACAGAGACAGTGACACACAGAGACAGTGACACACAGAGACAGTGACACACAGAGACAGTGACACACAGAGACAGTGACACACAGAGACAGTGACACATAGAGACAGTGACACACAGAGACGGTGACGCACAGAGACAGTGACACACAGAGACAGTGACACACAGAGACAGTGACACACAGAGACAGTGACACACAGAGACAGTGACACATAGAGACAGTGACACACAGAGACGGTGACACACAGAGACGGTGACGCACAGAGACAGTGACACACAGAGACAGTGACACATAGAGACAGTGACACACAGAGATGGTGACACACAGAGACAGTGACACACAGAGAAAGAGACGGTAGGGGCCTCGTAGGCTGGTGGATAGCGTGAAGGACTCGTAATTCTGTGGAGCGGGTTCGATTATCGCACGAGGCAGAAACAAATGGGCAAAGTTTCTTTCACCCTGAATGTCCCTGTTACCTAGCAGTAAACAGGTACCTGGAAGTTAGTCAGCTGTCACGGGCTGCTTCCTGGGGGGGGGGGATAGTTAGTAAACAGTTGATTGACAGTTGAGAGACTGGCCGAAAGAGCAAAGCTCAACCCCCGCAAACACAACTAGGTGAAAACAACTAGGTGAAACAGTGACACACAGAGACAGTGGCACACAGAGACAGTGGCACACAGAGACAGTGACATACATAGGCAGTGGGACACAGAGACAGTGGCACACAGAGGCAGTGACACACAGAGACAGTGACACACAGAGACAGTGACACACAGAGACAGTGACACATAGAGACAGTGGCACACAGAGACAGTGGCACACAGAGGCAGTGACACACAGAGACAGTGACACACAGAGACAGTGACACATAGAGACAGTGGCACACAGAGACAGTGGCACACAGAGGCAGTGATACACAGAGACAGTGACACACAGAGACAGTGACACACAGAGACAGTGACACACAGAGACAGTGGCACAGTATATCGAGAAATATATGGCTCATTTGGGACAAGTGTTTCACACATAGGTGAGAAAGTAGTCGCCACCAGAACCCCCCACCCCACATATTCCCACCCTCCCACACCCGTATCCCTCCGCCTCACACACATACACCATACCGCATCCCCACCCATTGACCCAGCCACCAGCTACCCCAAGTCCCTTCGCCCCACCCTCCAGCACTGTCCATCCCCCCACCCCTACCCTCTCCCCCTCTTTCCTTCACCATAACCCCTCCAAAACATACACACAGGTTTCTCTCTCTCTCTCTCTCTCTCTCTCTCTCTCTCTCTCTCTCTCTCTCTCTCTCTCTCTCTCTCTCTCTCTCTCTCTCTCTCTCTCTCTCTCTCTCTCTCTCTCTCTCTCTCTCTCTCTCTCCCTCCCTCTCCCTCTCTCTCTCTCTCTCTCTCTCTCTCTCTATCTCTATCTCTCTCTCTCTATCTCTCTCTCTCTCTCTCTCTCTCTCTCTCTCTCTCTCTCTCTCTCTCTCTCTCTCTCTCTCTCTCTCTCTCTCTCTCTCTCTCTCTCTCTCTCTGCCCCACCTCCTGGCAAACCCTATCAAGACATAATAAGAACAGGGACAAACATGGCAGCGGGGACTTCTAAGAGAACAGGGAGAAGTCAGTGTGACCAAATGATGGAAGTGTTTGCCCTGGTTTTGGAGGATATCAGAAGGGAGATGCAGGATATGAATAATACAATAAGCAACCTGCAAAGCGAGCTGACAGCAGCAAAAGAGGAGATTAAAACACTTAAAGAGAACAATACTGAGACGGAGGCTCAGATAATAATCCAAAGAGAAGATGAAAATGATACTTTGGAATGGACTGCAATAGTACAAGCAACATTTGCGGAAATGATAAAAAAGAACATGGAAGTAATGTCCACAGTGAGGGAGGTAGCCATGAAAGCAGCCACCTCGCAGAAGGCAGCAAAGGTCACTAGTCAGCTGCTGGAAAGAAAAAGATCAGTGGAAGTTGTGGGTATTAAAGAGCAGGAAGGCTATAATAGGATAGAATGGAATGATAAGGACAGAGCAGCAGCGAATAAAATAGTAAGGAGGCTCGAGATGGAAGGGACTGAGCATAGAATTGAGAAGGTTTTCAGGATGGGCTGGTACAACAAGGACAGAGACCATGTGTTAAAGATAGTGTTTGCAAACGAGGCCACAAAGGAGAAAATTCTAACAAGGAAGTTCTAACCTGCAATATGTGGGAGAATTCAAAAAAGTATTTCTGCAGAGAGACATGACGAGGGAGGAGAGAGCCATGGCTGCAGAAGCAAGAAAGAAGTGCCGGGTGAGAGGAGAAAACCAGGAAAACACAGCTCCCAGCACAACATCCCCAGGGGTGAGGGGGGAACTCACAACCAGCAACCCAGTAACACCAGAGGGGAGGGGCAACTCCACCACCATCCTCTACGTAGAAACCTCCCCTACCCCGAACCCTCCCTGCCCCCACTCAAATGTTCAACCACCTCTCCCTCCTCCCTCACCCCACTCCCACCCTGCTTCCATTCCCCTACTCCCACCATATCCCACTACCCCCCCTGCTTCCCCTACCCTACTCCCACCATATCCCACTCCCCCCTTTCCTCCCCTGTCCTCCCTCCCCCCTTTCCTCTCCTGTCCTCCCTCCCCCTTCATCCCATACCCTCCCTGTCTCCCCTTCATTTGACCCCCCACCCCTCTCTCCAGTATCCTCCGAGACCCCGTTACCCATCCCACATCTCACGCCCATGGAACAGCTTCCCCCATCAGCAGAACGCTCACCAAGAAAGGAACATGAGAAGGGACAGAAGAAAGTGAGTCTCATGTCAATGTACACTAACATAGATGGGATTACAAATAAAACAGATGAACTTGGAGAATGGGTACTTGAAGAAAACCCAGACTTAATAGCACTCACAGAAACAAAGCTAACGAAAACCATAACAAATGCAGTGTTCCCACAGCACTACTGTGTTGTGAGGAAAGAGAGAGAAGGAAGATGAGGTGGTGGTGTAGCTCTGCTGGTAAGAAAAGGCTGGGACTTTGAGGAAATGGTTATTCAGGGCATGAAGGTTTCAGTGACTATATAACAGGTACAATAGAAACTGGAAGACAAAAATTGTAGTTGCAGTCATATATAACCCGCCACCAAATGACAGAAGACCCACACAGGAATATGATAGAAACAATATCGCCACCATTAACATAATAGAGAGAACAGCGTCTCTCGCTAGTAGAAATGGATCTGGACTACTAATCATGGGGGATTTCAACCACGGGAAGATTGATTGGGAGAACAGAGACCCGCATGGAAGACCAGATACATGGAAAGCTAAGCTGCTGGACGCAGCAACAAGAAACTTTCTTAGCCAGCATATCAAGGGACCGACAAGAATGAGAGGGGAGGATGAACCAGCTATGCGTGATCTGATATTTACCCTTAATGAGTGGAATATAAGGGAGGTTAAGATGGAAGCACCCTTAAGAATGAGTGATCACAGTGTATTGATCTTGGAGTACTTGGTAGAGCTAGGACTTATCTCCCCCCCCCCCAAAAAAAAAAACTAGAAAACAAAAGACTGGCATACCGAAAGGGGAATTATGAGGTGATGAGAAGTTTCCTAAGGGATAATCCATGGGACACAGACCTCAGAGCTAAGTCAATACAAGACATGATGGACTATGTCACCCAAAAGTATCAGGAGGCAGTAAACAGGTTTATCCCAGCTCAAAGGGAAAAATCCGAGAAGCAAAAGAAGAATCCATGGTTTAACAGGGCGTGTATGGAAGCAAAGGTACTGAACAAAAGGGCGTGGAGGAACTTCCGAAATAACAGAACACCAGAAAGCAGAGAGAGATACCAGAGAACCAGGAATGAGTATGTTAGTGTGAGAAGGGAAGCAGAGAAAAATTATGAAAATGATATAGCAAACAAAGCCAAGACCGATCCAAAGGTACCACTGCCACATTAGGAGGAAAACATCAGTGAAAGAACGTGTAATGAAACTTAGAACAGGCGAGGACAGGTATACAGAGAATGACAAAGAGGTGTGTGAGGAACTCAACAAGAGGTTCCAGGAGGACTTCACAATAGAACATGGTGAAGTCACTGCGCTAGGAGAGGGGGCAGTAAACCAGGCGGCCTTGGAAGGGTTCGAAATTACGAGAGATGAGGTAAAGAGACACCTGATGGATCTGGATGTGAGAAAGACTGTTGGTCCAGACGGGATCTCACCATGGGTATTGAAAGAGTGTGCAGAGGTACTCTGCTTGCCACTCTCCATAGTGTATAGTAGGTCACTGGAGACGGGAGACCTACCAGAAATATGGAAGGCGGCTAATGTGGTCCCAATATACAAAAACGGTGACAGACAAGAGGCACTGAACTACAGGCCAGTGTCCTTAACTTGAATACCATGCAAAGTGATGGAGAAAATCGTGAGAAAAAATCTAGTAACACATCTGGAGAGAAGGGACTTCGTGACAAATCGCCAACATGGGTTCAGGGAGGGTAAATCTTGCCTTACTGGCTTAATAGAATTCTACGATCAGGTGACAAAGATTAATCAAGAAAGAGAAGGCAGGGCAAACAGCATTTTTTTGGACTGTCGGAAAGCCTTTGATACAGTCCCCCATAAGAGGCTGGTGCATAAACTGGAGAGACAGGTAGGAGTAACTGGTAAAGTGCTCCAGTGGATAAGGGAGAACCTAAGCAATAGGAAGCAAAGCGTTGCAGTGAGGGGTGAGACCTCAGATTGGCGTGAAGTCACCAGTGGAGTCCCACAGGGCTCTGTACTCGGTCCTATCCTGTTTCTGATATACGTGAACGATCTCCCGGAGGGTATAGACTCATTCCTCTCAATGTTTGCTGACGATGCCAAAATTATGAGAAGGATTAAGACAGAGGAGGACTCCTTTAGGCTTCAAGAAGATCTAGACACACTAAAGGAATGGTCGAACAAATGGTTGTTAGAGTTTAACCCAACCAAATGTAATGTAATGAAGATACATGTAGGGAGGAGGAGGCCAGTTACAAGGTATCGTTTGAGAGAAGAAATTCTACACGAGTCAGAGACAGAGAAAGACCTGGGGGCTGATATCACGCCAGACCTGTCCCCTGAAGCTCATATCAAGAGGATAACATCAACAGCATATGCCAGGTTGGCTAACATAAGAACGGCATTTAGACACTTGTGCAAAGAATCATTCAGAACTTTGAATATCACCTATGTCACACCATTTCTGGAGTATGCAGCCAAAGCATGGAGTCCATATCTAGTCAAGCATAAGACCAAACTGGAAAAAGTTCAAAGGTTTGCCACCAGACTAGTACCCGGGCTGAGAGGTATGAGCTACGAGGAGAGACTACGGGAATTAAACCTCACGTTTCTAGAAGACAGAAGAGCTAGGGGTGATATGATGCCCACATACAAGATTCTCAGAGGAATTGACAGGATCTTCTTCGGTTATCTTGAGATGATTTCGGGGCTTTTTAGTGTCCCCGCGGCCCGGTCCTCGACTAGGCCTCCACCCTCAGGAAGCAGCCCGTGACAGCTGACTAACACCCAGGTACCTATTTTACTGCTAGGTAACAGGAGCATCGGGTGAAAGAAACTCTGCCCATTGCCGGCGCCTGGGATCGAACCCAGGACCACAGGATCACAAGTCCAGCGTGATGATAGATAGATAAAGACGGGCTATTTAACACTAGGGGCACACGCACTAGGGGACACAGGTGGAAACTGAGTGCGCAAATGAGCCACAGAGATATTAGAAAGAATTTTTTTAGTGTCAGAGTGGTTGACAAATGGAATGCATTAGGGAGTGATGTGGTGGAGGCTGACTCCGTACACAGTTTAGAGTGTAGATATGATAGAGCCCGATAGGTTCAGGAACCTGTACACCTGTTGATTGACAGTTGAGAGGCGGGACCAAAGAGCTAGAGCTCAACACCCGAAAGCACAAATAGGTGAGTATAGGTGAGTACACAGAGACAGACACACAGAGCCAGAGACACACAGAGACAGTGACACACAGAGACAGTGACACACAAAGACAGTGACACACAGAGACAGTGACACACAGAGACAGTGACACACAGAGACAGTGACACACAGAGCCAGAGACACACAGAGACAGTGACACACAGAGACAGTGACACACAGAGACAGTGACACACAGAGCCAGAGACACACAGAGACAGTGACACACAGAGACAGTGACACACAGAGACAGTGACACACAGAGCCAGAGACACAGAGAGACAGTGACACACAGAGACAGTGACACACAGAGCCAGAGACACACAGAGACAGTGACACACAGAGACAGTGACACACAGAGACAGTGACACACAGAGGCAGTGACACACAGAGACAGTGGCACACAGAGACAGTGACACACAAAGACAGTGACACACAGAGACAGTGACACACAGAGACAGTGATACACAGAGACAGTGACACACAGAGACAGTGACACACAGAGACAGTGGCACACAGAGACAGTGACACACAGAGACAGTGACACACAGTGACAGTGACACACAGAGACAGACACACAGAGCCAGTGGCACACAGAGACAGTGACACACAGAGACAGTGACACATAGAGACAGTGGCACACAGAAACAGTGACACACAGAGACAGTGACACACAGAGACAGTGGCACACAGAGACAGTGACACACAGAGACAGTGACACACAGAGACAGTGACACACAGAGACGGTGACACACAGAGACAGTGACACACAGAGACAGTGACACACAGAGACGGTGACACACAGAGACAGTGACACACAGAGACAGTGACACACAGAGACAGTGACACACAGAGACAGTGACACACAGAGACAGTGACACACAGAGGCAGTGACACACAGAGACAGTGACACACAGAGACAGTGACACACAGAGACAGTGACACACAGAGACGGCGAAACACAAAGACAGTGACACACAGAGACAGTGACACACAGAGACAGTGATACACAGAGACAGTGACACACAGAGACGGTGACACACAGAGACAGTGACACACAGAGACAGTGACACACAGAGGCAGTGACACACACAGAGACAGTGACACACATGTATGGATGAACTGCAGAGGGCAGCAACTTTAGCGCATAGAATGAGAGCGAAGCTGCTGGTCATGGGGGACCTAAATCACGGAGAGATAAATTGGGAAACGAGGAATCCCCATGGCGGGGAGGAGACCTGGGGAGCGAAGCTGGTAGACGTTATTGACAGGAATTTCCTAACACAGCATGTGAAAGAAGATACTAGGGAAAGAGGAGGGGATACGCCCAGCCTATTAGATCTCATTATCACTCAGAATGTAGAAGACATCGAGCAGTTGGAACATGAAATACCACTAGGAGCTAGTGACCATTGTGTCCTAGTCTTTGACTACATGATGGAGCTTAAAATTGTGACCAAAGGACAAGAGGTCCGGGAAAGGAGACTTGATTACAGAAAAGGGGACTACAGAAGGATAAGGGACTACCTGGGAGAAGTGCAGTGGGAGGAAGAACTTAGAGGAAAAACAGTGCAAGGTATGATGAACCAAGTCATATTGAAATGCAAGGAGGCTGAAGATAGATTTATTCCAACAATAAAGGAAAAAAGCAGGAGGGAATATAATAACCCATGGTTTAATAGACAGTGTCAGGAAGCAAAGGTGAGAAGCAGGAGGGAGTGGAGGAAGTACAGAAGACAAAGGACAGAGGACAACAGGATTAGATGTAACAGAGCTAGGAATGATTACATTAACATAAGACGAGTGTCGGAAAGAAATTATGAGAACGATATTGCAGTCAAAGCGAAAAAGCAACCAAAATTACTACATAGCCATATAAGAAGGAAGATGTCGGTAAATGACCAAGTGACAAGACTGAGGAAAACAGAAGGGGCATATACAGAAAGCGACAAGGAAATCTGCGAGGTACTGAATGCAAAATTCCATGGAGTGTTCACAACCGAGCCTGAGCAGCTCCCATTGTTAGAAGAGATTACCCAAGATGAAAGACTATCGGATATAGAGGTGACAGCAGAGGATGTAATGAAACAGTTGACAACACTGGATGCAAATAAAGCTGTTGGACCAGACAAAGTATCACCGTGGATACTCAAAGAGGCAGCGCAGGCTCTCAGCGTGCCTCTGGCAATGATCTTTAATGAGTCACTTATGTCGGGAGAATTGCCCAGTTGCTGGAAGGAGGCAAATGTCGTACCGATTTTCAAAATGGGTGATAGGGAGGAGGCACTTAACTACAGACCCGTATCACTGACAAGCATCCCCTGCAAAATACTTGAAAGAATAATTAGGCTAAGACTTGTTGAGCACCTGGAGAGCATTGGGTTTGTAAACAAGCACCAACATGGGTTCTGGACAGGGAAATCATGCCTAACAAACCTTTTAGAATTCTATGATAAAGTAACAAGGATAAGGCAGGACAGAGAAGGCTGGGCAGACTGCATATTTCTTGACTGCCAAAAGGCCTTTGATACGGTACCGCACATGAGACTGCTATACAAACTTGAGAGGCAGGCAGGAGTAAGCGGAAAGGCCCTAGTATGGGTGAAGAACTACCTAACAGGAAGGAGCCAGAGGGTAATGGTAAGGGGCGAAAAGTCGGACTGGCGAACAGTAACAAGTGGAGTACCTCAAGGATCGGTGCTGGGACCAATCCTCTTTCTAATTTACGTAAATGATATGTTTACAGGAGTGGAATCATACATGTCAATGTTTGCAGATGACGCAAAATTAATGAGAAGAGTTGTGACAGACGAGGATTGTAGGATCCTCCAAGAGGACTTAAACAGGCTGCAGAGATGGTCAGGGAAATGGCTACTGGAGTTTAACACCAGTAAATGTAAAGTTATGGAAATGGGATCAGGTGACAGGAGACCAAAGGGACAGTACACAATGAAGGGGAACAGCCTACCTGTAACGATTCGAGAAAGAGACCTGGGAGTGGATGTGACACCTAATCTAACTCCTGAGGCACATATAAATAGGATAACGACAGCAGCGTACTCTACACTGGCGAAAATTAGAACTTCATTCAGAAACCTAAATGAGGAAGCTTTTAGGGCGCTTTACACTGCCTACGTGAGACCCGTCTTAGAGTATGCCGCGCCATCATGGAGCCCCCACCTGAAGAAACACATAAAGAAACTGGAGAAGGTTCAGAGGTTTGCGACGAGGCTTGTCCCAGAGCTACGAGGGATGGGATATGAAGAGCGGCTGAAGGAACTGAACCTTACGACACTAGAGAAAAGAAGGGAGAGAGGAGATATGATAGGGACATATAAAATACTCAGGGGAATTGACAAAGTGGAAATAGATGAAATGTTCACACGTAATAATAACAGAACGAGGGGACATGGGTGGAAACTGGAAACTCAGATGAGTCACAGAGATGTTAGGAAGTTTTCTTTTAGCGTGAGAGTAGTAGAAAAATGGAATGCACTTGGGGAACAGGTTGTGGAAGCAAATACTATTCATACTTTTAAAACTAGGTATGATAGGGAAATGGGACAGGAGTCATTGCTGTAAACAACCGATAGCTAGAAAGGCGGGATCCAAGAGTCAATGCTCGATCCTGCAAGCACATATAGGTGAGTACATATAGGTGAGTACGCAGAGACAGTGGCACACAGAGACGGTGACACACAGAGACAGTGACACACAGAGACAGTGACACACAGAGACGGTGACACACATAGACAGTGACACACAGAGACAGTGACACACAGAGACGGCGAAACACAAAGACAGTGACACACAGAGACAGTGACACACAGAGACAGTGACACACAGAGAGAGTGACTCACAAAGACAGTGACACACAGAGACGGTGACGCACAGAGACAGTGACACACAGAGACAGTGACACACAGAGACAGTGACACAAACACAGAGACAGTGACACACAGAGACGGTGACACACAGAGACGGTGACACACAGAGACAGTGACACACAGAGACAGTGACACACAGAGACAGTGACACACAGAGACAGTGACACACAAAGACAGTGACACACAGAGACAGTGACACACAGAGACAGTGACACACAGAGACAGTGACACACAGAGACAGTGACACACAATGACGGTGACACACAGAGACAGTGACACACAGAAACAGTGACACCGTCACAGAGACACAGTCAGACTTACGTTACAAATATAACAGACATCTAAAATGTCCACTCACGTTACAGGTGTAGTTCGTTGTCATGTGATGAATATCTTATTCTCAACATGAACAACGTGATGATATATGTTATGCAACAAACTAATGCGTCTTAAAACAAGCCAGTTTCCTACAATGGTTGTTTAATCGTCTAACTCTAACATAAGGTGTTGTTGTTGTTTGGGTGAAAGAATGAGGCCCTTCAGTCTCCTCAGACCAATCCACGAGTCGACTCAAGAGTGCAGACTCTTTATAAAGGATGACCTCCAGGTAGGGAAGACTATTGTCAACGAGTGGCAACAGTTGCTAATGAGAGAGGCATGTCAATGACCGCCATCGGCAGAGGACTTGAACGACGAACGTCGTTTTGTTGGGCCAAGAAAAACCTCTCCCGAAGATCAGCAAATTCTTGAACGAATATGACTTCTTTCTGACTTTTTGATAATGAATGTATATAATAACCATGTGATGTTTAGTTTACCATCTTATAAATATGAAGGCACATTACATGCGGTGTTACCGTAATGTATGATAATGCAGTATATTACTGGACTTTGTTTGATGGACTGTACCAGAAATTGTTATATTTACGTTCACATTTAATAGTCAATAATCACTGCTGTCTGCCACTAACATTCTTCAATTTGACCCTTAACATTCTAGGTTTCGCACTGTGCATCCAGATACCTTTAATGGCAGTTTATCCGTGATGGCAACATGAAGGGAGACTGACGATTGTATTCAAGAATTCGCTGGTCTTCTTCGGAAGAGGTTTTTCTTGGCCCAACAAACCTACGTTTGTCGTTCAAGTTCCCGGACTCTTCCCACCGCCTGCAACACAGTCTAACAGTTGGCTTTGCTATTCCCAGTCCTCAACCGATCGCGGCGATTGTCATGCCCCAATCATAACAACTATTGCCACTCGTTGAGAACAGCCTTACCATTCCTGGAGTTCATCCTTGATAGAGAGTCTGCACTTTGGAGTTAACTCGTGGATTGGTCTGGGGAGAGTGATGGGCCACAGTCTTTCACCTAAACGATAACACTTTCTACTGCAGCTTGATGGTTCAACAGCCACTGTAGAAAACTGCCTTGGTTTAAGAATCCCTAGGTTTAAGAATCCCACACACACACACACACACACCCCAGGAAGCAGCCCGTGACAGCTGACTAACTACCAGGTACCTATTTACTGCTAGGTAACAGGGACATTCAGGGTGAAAGAAACTTTGCCCATTTATTTCTGCCTCGTGCGAGAATCGAACCCGCGCCACAGAATTACGAGTCCTGCGCGCTATCCACCAGGCTACGAGGCCCCTATGTCTGGGGGGCCACAGACCCCCCTGTGTGTCTGTCTCTGTGTGTCTGTCTCTGTGTCTTTGTGTGTCTGTCTCTGTGTCTCTGGATCTTTGTGTGTCTGTCTCTGTGTCTCTCTGTGTCTGTCTCTCTGTGTCTGTCTCTGTGTGTCTGTTTATGTGTGTATGTTTCTGTGTGTGTCTGTTTCTGTGTGTCTGTCTCTTGTGTCTATCTCTGTGTCTTTGTGTGTCTGTCTCTGTGTCTTTGTGTGTCTGTCTCTGTGTCTTTGTGTGTCTGTCTCTGTTTCTTTGTGTGTCTGTCTCTGTGTCTCTGTGTCTCTTTGTGTCTGTCTCTGTGTGTCTGTCTCTGTGTGTCTGTTTCTGTGTGTCTGTCTATTGTGTCTGTCTCTGTGTCTCTGTATGTCTGTCTCTGTGTGTCTGTCTCTGTGTCTCTGCGTGTCTATTTCTGTACTCACCTATTTGTACCTGCAGGATCGAGCACTGGCTCTTGGATCCCGCCTTTCTAGCCATCGGTTGTTTACAGCAATGACTCCGGTTCTATTTCCCTATCATATCTAGTTTTAAAATTATGAATAGAATTTGCTCCCACGTCCAGCTCCTTAAGTGTACTCCATTTTCCCACTACTCTCACGCTAAAAGAAAACTTCCTAACATCTCTGTGACTCATCTGAGTTTCCAGCTTCCACCCATGTCCCCTCGTTCTTCTTCTTTTCCGTGTGAACATTTAGTCTATTTCCACTCTGTCAATCCCCCTAAATATTTTATACGTTCCTATCATATCCCCGCTCTCCCTTCTTTGTTCTAGTGTCGTAAGGCTCAGTTCCTTCATGCGCTCTTCATACCTCATCTCTCGTAACGCTGGGACGAGTCGCGTCCAGTTTCCCTATGTGTTTCATCAGGTGGGGACTCCATGATAGGGCGGCATACTCAAAGACCGGCCTCATGTAGGCAGTGTAAAGTGCCCTAAATGCCTCCTTACTTACGTTTCTGAATGATGTTCTAACTTTTGCCAGTGTAGAGTACGCTGCTGTCGATATTCTATTTATATGTGCCTAAGGAGATAGATTAGGTGTTACGTCCACGCCCAGGTCTCTTTCTCGCGTCGTCACAGGTAGGCAGTTTCCCTTCATTGTGTACTGTCCCTTTGGTGTCCTATCACCTAATCGCATTTCCTTAACTTTACATTTGCTCGTGTTGAACCCCAGTAGCCATTTCTTTGACCATCTCTGCAACCTGTTCAAGTCCTCTTGGAGGATCCTACATTTTCATCTGCCACAGCTCTTCTCATCAACTTTGAGTTATCTGCGAACATAGACATGTAGGATTCTACTCCTGTAAACATGTCATTAACGTTTATTAGAAATAGAATTGGTCCCAGCACCGATCCTTCAGGTACTCCACTAGTTACTGTTCGACAGTCCGACATCTCGCCCCTTACCGTAACTCTCTGGCTCCTTCCTGTTAGGTAGTTCCTTACCCATGTTAGAGCCTTTCCTCCTACTCCTGCCTGCTTCTCAAGTTGGAAAAGAAATCTCATGTGCGGTACTGTATCAAAGGCTTTTTGGCAGTCCAAAAATATGCAGTCTGCCCAACCTTCTCTGTCTTGCCTTATCTTCGTTATTTTATCACAGAATTCCAAAAGGTTTGTTAGGCAAGATTTCCCTTTCCAGAACCCATGTTGATGTTTGTTTACAAACCTAATGTTCTCCAAGTGTGCAACCAGTATTAGCCTAATTATTCTTTCAAGTATTGTACAGGGGGATGCTTGTCAGTGATACAGGTCTATAGTTAAGTGCCTCCTCCCTATCACCTTTCTTGAAAATCAGTACGACATCTGTGTACTCACCTAATTGTGCTTGCGGGGGTTGAGCTTTGGCTCTTTGGTTAGGTGTCTGTCTCTGTGTGACTGTGTGTCTCTGTCTCCGTGTATATTCACCTAGTTGTATTCTCCTTCAGCCCGCCTCTCAACTCTATATCAGTCAACTGTTACTAACTACTAGCTAACTTTTTTTCACTCAAACACACCCAGGAAGCAGCCCGTAACAGCTGTCTAACTCCCAGGTACCTATTTACTGCAAGGTAACATGGGCATCAGGGTTATCTTGAGGTTATCTTGAGAGGATTTCGGGGCTTTTTTTAGTGTCCCCGCGGCCCGGTCCTCGACCAGGCCTCCACCCCCAGGAAGCAGCCCGTGACAGCTGACTAACACCCAGGTACCTATTTAACTGCTAGGTAACAGGGGCATAGGGTGAAAGAAACCTTGCCCATTGTTTCTCGCCGGCGCCCGGGATCGAACCCGGGACCAGAGGATCACAAGTCCAGCGTGCTGTCCGCTCGGCCGGGGTGAAAGAAAGAAAGGGTGAAAGAAACTCGGCCCATTTGCCTCTGCTTAGTCCAGGAATCAAACCCGGGTCACAGAATTACGAGTCCAGCGCTCTGTCCACCAAGCTACCGGACTATTTACGGAATGTTTGTCTCTGTGTGTCTGTCTCTGTCTCTGTGTGTATGTCTCTGTGTACTCACCTAGTTGTACTCACCTAGTTGTGCTTGTGGGAGTTGAGCTCTGGCTCTTTCGTCCCGCCTCTCCACAGTCAAATCAATTGGTGTACATATTCCTTAGCCTAATGGGCTCTATCATTTGACATTTGAAACTGTTCATGGAGTCAGCATTCACCACATCACTGTTTAATGCATTCCATTTGTTAACTGCTCTGTCTCTGTGGCTTGTTTGGGTACTAAGTTTCCACCTGTGTCCCGTTGTTCGTGTTCCACCCATGCAAAAGGGTTTGTCTTTGTCCATCATGCCTGTCCATTCCCCTGAGAATTTTGTAGGTGGTTATATTAACTCCCGTTACTCTACTGTTTTCCAGGGATGTGAGGTTCAGCTTCCTCAGCCTTTCCTCATACCTCTCAGTTCCGGGACTAGTCTGTTGGCATGCCTCAGAATCTTCTCTAACTTTGTCTTGTGTTTAACTAGGTATGGACTCCAGGCTGTAGCTGCTGCATACTTCAGTATTGGTCTTACATAAGTGGTATACAAGATCCTAAACGATTCCTTACACAATTTTCAAAAGGCAGTTCTTATGTTAGCCAGTCTAGCATATGCCGCTGATGATATCCTTTTAATGTGAGCCTCTGGGGACATGTTTGGTGTGATATCAACCCCCAGATCTTTCTCTCTATTTGACTCTTGCAGGATATCCCCTCCAAGATGGTACATTGTGTTCAGCCTTCTGCTCCCTTCGCCTAATTTCATTACTTTACCCTTTCCTGAGTTGAACTTTAATAGCCACTTTCTAGACTTTTCCACCAGTTTGTCTAGGTCGTCCTGTAGTCTCTGTCTATCTTCATCTGACTTGATTCTTCTTATATGTTTGGTATCATCAGCAAACATTGAGAGGAACGATTCTATGCTCCCTGGAAGGTCGTTTACATATATTAGAAACAAGATGGGTCCAAGTAGAGAGCCTTGTGAGTCTCCGCTGGTGATCTCGCCACTCTGATGTCTCCCCCCTCACAGTTACTCGCTGCTTCCTGTTGCTTAGATACTCCCTTATCCACTGGAGCACCTTACCTTTTAGTCCTGCCTGTTGCTCTAACTTTTGTAACAGCCTTGTGTGAGGTACTGTGTCAAAGGCTTTCTGACAGTCCAAGAAAATGCAGTCTGCCCACCCTTATTTCTTGCCTGATTTGTGTTACTTGGCCATAAAAGTCTATTAAACCTGTGAAGAACGATTTACCATCTCTGAACCCATGCTGGTGGTGTATTACAAAGCTATTTCATTCCTCCAGAGGCTCTACAGGCCTTTTCCTCAAGATCTACATCACGTTGCATGGTATACAAGTTAAAGAAACTGGCCTGTAGTTCAGCGCCTCTTGCCTGTCACCTTTTCTGTATATTGGGACTACATTAGCTGTCTTCCAGCTTTCCGGTAGGTCTCCTGTTTCCAGTGACCTGTTATACACCATTGAAAGTGGCACACTTAGTCCCTCTGCACCTTCTTTTAGTATCCATGGTGAAATTCTGTCAGGTCCGACAGCCTTTGTCACATTCAGTTCCAACAGATTACTTTTGACCTCATCACTGGGGAGGTAAAATTTCTCCAACGTTGCTTGGTTTGCCTCCTCAATTAGTGCAGTGAATTCTCCTTGTTCTATTGTGAATCCCATGCTATTGTGAATTCTCCTGGAATCTCATGTTGATTTTTTCACATATCTTCTTGTCATTCTCTGTGTATCTATTCTCTCATTTTCTCAGTTTCATCACTTCACTGATGGTTTTTATCAGTATTTTCTCAGTTTCATCACTTCCTTCACTGCTGTTTTCCCTCTGATGTGGCTGTGGAGCAGTTTTGGTTGAGTCTTAGCTTTACTCGCGATGTCATTTTCATACTGTCTCTCTCTGCTTCTTTCCTCACATTGAGGTACTCATTTCTGGACCTCTGGTATCTCTCCCCACTCTCTGGTGTTCTGTTATTCCTGTAGTTACTTCATGTTCTTTTACTCAATTGCTTCGCTACCGTACATTTCTGATTGAACCACGGGTTCTTCTGTTGCTTTCCATTTTTCTCTTACTGAGCCGGGATAAACCTGTCTGCAGCCTCCTGACACTTCTGAGTGATATAATCCAACATATCCTATACAGTCTTTTCTCTGAATTCTGTTTCCCATGGTATTCCCATTACGAAGTTTCTCATCTCGTCATCTTTTCCTCTTCGGTAATTTAGTCTTTTCCCTTTCAAAACCATCCTTGAATAGGTTATCCCTATCTCCACCAGATACTCAAATGTCAATACACTGTGAGTCACTCATTTCTATGGGGGCTTCAAATTTTACTTCCCTTATGCCTTACTCATTCCATGTGAATTTCAGGTCTAGTCTAACTGGTTCGTCATTCCCTCTCATTCTTGTGAGTCCCTTGACATGTTAGTTCAGAAAGTTCCTTGTTGTCACTTTCAAGAGTTTAGCTCTCCATGTATCTTCACTTCCATGTGAGGTCCCCCAGTCTCCCAGTCCATATTTCCATGGTTGAAATCTCGCATGATTAAGAGTCTGGATTCATTTCTGCAGGCAACCGGAGCTGCTTTCTCTATATTATATAATTGGTAACCATGTTGTTTCTGTCGAACTTCTGTCTGGGTCTGCTGCCATTTAGTGGAGGGTTGTATGTTACTGCCACTATTATCTTAGGTCCACCCTATTGTCATAGTTCCTGTTATTTAGTCTCTGAATCCGTCACAGCCCCGAATTTCCATCACTTCAAAGCTCCAGTCCTTCCTTATCAGCAGGAACAATCTTCCTCTCCCTTCCATATCTTTTCTTACTATATAGTAATCCTTTGGAAACATAGCGTTTGTTATGACTCCTAACAATTTTGTTTCTGTGAGCCCTATTACATCTGTTTTTTTTTTTACCGTGCCCTTTCTGCCAGTTCACTTGTTGTGTTGGTAATGCCATCGATGTTTGAGTACATTACCTTGAAGCTCACTTTTCTATAACCATTTTCACCCACCCTCGTCACTAGTGCAGGAAGCTGTTCCATGGGCTGGGCTACTTGGTTAGGCTCATCCTCCTGTGGTGTAGTTATTAGCGGATCGAGGGGGGATGGGGGTGTGTCTGCCACTGTGTGTCTGTCTCTGTCTTTGCCTCTGTGTGTCTGTCTCTGTCTTTGTCTCTGTCTTTGTCTCTGTGTGTCTGACTCTGTCTTTGTCTCTGTGTGTCTGCCTCTGTGAGTCTGTCTCTGTCTATGTGTACTTACCTAATTGTACTTACCTAATTGTACTTACCTACTTGTGCTTGTGGGGGTTGAGCTCTGGCTCTTTGGTCACGCCTCTCAACTGTCAATCAACTAATGTACAGGTTCTTGAGCCTACTGGGCTCAATCATATCTACACTTGAAGCTGTGTATGGAGTCAATCTCTACTACATCACTTCCTAATGCATTCCATTTGTCTACTACTCTGACACTGAAAAAATTCTTTCTAAAGTCTCTGTGGCTCATTTGGGCACTCAGTTTCCAACTGTGTCCCCTAGTGCGTGTGCCCCTTTTGGTAAATAGCCTGTTTTTATCTACCTTATCAATTCCTCTGAGAATCTTGTATGTGGTGATCATGTCCCCTCTAACTCTTCTGTCTCCCAGTGACGTGAGGTTTAATTCCCGTAGTCTCTCCTCGTAGCTCATACCCCTCAGTTCGGGTGCTAGTCTGGTGGCAAACCTTTGAACCTTTTCTAGTTTAGTTTTATGCTTGACTAGATATGGACTCCATGTTGGAGCCGCATACTCCAAGATTGGTCTGACATATGTGGTATACAAAGTTCTGAAGGATTCCTTACACAAGTTTCTAAAGGCCATTCTTATGATAGCCAATCTGGCATATACCGCGGATGTTATCCTCTTGATATGAGCTTCTGGGGACAGGTCTGGCGTGATATCAACCCTCAGGTCTTTCTCTCTCTCTGACTCTTGAAGTATTTCATCTCCCAAATGATATCTTGTATCTGGTCTCCTGCTCCCTACACCTATCTTCATTACATTGCATATGCTTGGGTTAAACTCTAACAACCATTTGTTCAACCATTCCTGCAGCTTGTCCAGATCTTCATCAAGCCTCAAGCTGTCCTCCTCTGTCTTAATCCCTCTGTCACGGGCTGCTTCCTGGGGGTGGAGGCCTGGTCGAGGACCGGGCCGCGGGGACACTAAAGCTCCGAAATCATCTCAAGATAACCTCAAGAAGAACCTCTCATCATTTTGGCGTCGTCAGCAAACATTGAGAGGAATGAGTCTATACCCTCTGGGGTATAGGATTTACGTATATCAGAAACAGGATTGGTCCGAGTATAGAGCCCTGTGGGACTCCACTGGTGCCTTCACGCCAATCTCAGGTCTCACCCCTCACTATAACTCTGCTTCCAATTGCTTAGGTTCTCCCTTATCCACAGGAGCGCCCTACCAGTTACTCCTACCTGTTTCTCCAGCTTATATATCAGCCTTTTATGGGGTACTGTATCAAAGGCTTTGCGACAATCCAAAAAATTGCACTCCGCCCATCCTTCTCTTTCTTGCTTAATCTTTGTCACCTGATTGTAGAATTCTATTAAGCCAGTAAGGCAAGATTTACCCTCCCTGAACCCATGTTGATATGTTGTCACGAAGTCCCTTCTCTCCAGATGTGTTACTAAGTTCTTTCTCACGATCTTCTCCATCACCTTGCATGGTATACAAGTTAAGGACACTAGCCTGTAGTTCAGTGCCTCTTGTCTGTCACCCTTTTTGTATATTGGGACTACATTAGCCATCTTCCATATTTCTGGTAGGTCTCCCATTTCCAGTGACCTACTATACACTATGGAGAGTGGTAAGCAAAGCACTCCTGCACACTCTTTCAATACCCACGGTAAGATTCCGTCCGGGTCAACAGCCTTTCTCAAGTCCAGATCCAGCAGGTGCCTCTTGACCTCATCTCTTGTAATTTCGAGCCCTTCCGAAGCCGCCTGGTTTACTGCCACCTATCATAACGCAGTGATCTCTCTTTGGTCTATTGAAAAGACCTCCTGGAACCTCTTGTTGAGTTCCTTACACATCTCTTTGTCATTCTTTATGTACCTTTTCTCCCCCGTTCTGAGTTTCATCACCTGTTCTTTCACTGTTGTTTTCCTCCTGATGTGACTGTGTAGTAGCTCTATCATTTTCATGCTTTTTCTCAGCTTCTCTTCTCACACTAACAGACTCTTTCCTGGTTCTCTGGTATCTCTCTCTACTGTCTGCTGTTCTGTTATTTCGGAAGTTCCTCCACGCCCTTTTGTTCAGTTCCTTTGCTTTCATACATACCCTATTAAACCATGGATTCTTCTTTTACTTCTCGTTTATTTCCTGTCGGGCCGGGATAAACCTGCTTACTGCCTCCTGACACTTTTGGGAGACATAGTCCATCATTTCTTGTACGGATTAGTTGTGAGTTCTGTGTCCCATGGTTTATCCTCTAGGAATTTTCTCATCTCCTCATAATTTCCCTTTCGGTATGACAGCCGTTTGTTTCTCAGTTCTTTTTTAGGGGAGATAATGCCTAGCTCTACCAGGTACTGAAAGATCAATACACTGTGGTCACTCATTCCCAAGGGGGCTTCCAACTTAATTTCCCTTATATCCGACACATTTAGGGTAAATATCAGATCAAGCATAGCTGGTTCATCCTCTCCCCTCATTCTTGTCAGTCGCTTGATGTGTTGGCTTAGAAAGCTTCTTGTAACTGCGGCCAGCAGCTTATCTCTCCATGTGTCTGGTCCTCCATGTGGGTCTCTGTTTTCCCAATCTTTCTTCCCATGGTTGAAGTCTCCCATGATTAGTAGTCTGGATCCGTTCCTGCTAGCTACAGAAGCTGATCTCTCTATTATATTGATGAAGGTCATGTTGTTTCTTTCATATTCCTGTCTGGGTCTTCTGTCGTTTGATGGGGGGTTATATACGACTACTACTATAGTTTTTTGTCCTCCAATTGCTATGGTACCTGTTATGTAGTCACTGAAATCTTCACAGCCCTGAACAACTGGGAGATTTTTTTCTACGCCTACCTCCCTTAGGAGGTGGACCTCAAGTTTAAAGAGCTGCACACGGCAGATAAGCATGAGTCCAATAGAAAAAGGAAAAGCGGGAGCAAGCCGCCAGGCTTCCACCACTAGGGTGAAAACCTGTCCACATAGGCCGCTGGTTCCTCCTAGTTAAACAGGACGTTAAAACAAATAAAGGTTAAGAGACGGGTTCTCACAATCAAATATTTATATTTGATGTGGCACTATGAATTGGAATTCGAATTCCCAAGAACAGCCATCATTAATAGAAAGATCACATTGCACACTCTTATAAAGCAGAACATGGGTGGAAAAGAATGGTTGAAGGGTTGACATCAAAAACCGTTTTCTATAAAATGAATAATTTATTAAACAACAAGAGACTAAACTACTACAACATCGAGTTTACATTACGTTAATGTCCATCCAGTGGCACTATAACAAACAGCTAAAATAGCAATGACTCCAACCCTTGCTGTGCGGCTGCATACTGATCTAACCTGAACACAGGTGTGCCACTGACGACGCAATATTGCAAACCAAAAAAAAAAAAAAATTCACAGAGTGATTCGTTACATTATTGTCTATCAAATGGCACTTGCAACACAGCTACTCAACAGCCCCTCGCACTGTGGGCTGATTACATGAACTAACTGAACAATGATGCCCACTGATGACACAAGCTTGCAATCAATATTGTCATGGCTTCACGGTGACCAGATACTATAATCACAATCTTACGGGTCCTCTTATGGGAGAGACCCACGTAACTAGGCGGGTAGTCCAACAGTGACCCCCCCCCCCTATCACAACCTAATGTGAACACTCTTTGCAACTCCCTACAAGAAGTTGCACTGTAAACAGTATACAAAGCCAGGCAAGGTGGGATTCTGAGACACAGCTCCAGTAATCCCTAAGTTACTTTACTCTCGTCACCAGACGATAAACAAAAGAAATTGCCTTAATCAATTACAAAATTGATTATGTGATTAATTACGTTAATTGACTGATCACAGCAGTCAGCAACAAAGTACTAAGGTAATCACAAACACTTGTCTCTCCTAGAGAACAAAATGATGGTACTCCACGTTAATCATTAACACTTGTCTCTCTTAACACAAGTCAACTTGTTAACATTAACTCAAAGTCTCTCTTACATTATATCACACTTGACTCCTTGCAAGTATTCAGTGAGTAATTCCTAATTAATGTCAAACGGACAACTATTTAAATCCCCATCGAGTTACGTTATCTAAACCTACCACTAACTTGGTAACTTCTCAACAGTTTATGTCAAAATTTACTTTAATGAGTGTTAATTACCCTAATTAACCCCAAGCAATTAATTAACTGTCACCAGGACTGATAATTAATCATACATAAATACGTCTCACTCCGCAGTGCCTAAGCAGGTCTCATCAAACACTGTGAATTCATGGGCGAGGAGTTAATTACTCCACTAATTAACTAGAGTGCATCTTAATCCACTGTCATCAGACAGGATATGATTAATATAACGAGTTATGCTAGCTCCATGACCTCGCTTTACCGAGTCATCTGAGTCATCAAGACCCCTGACGTTAATTACTCCACTAATTATCATGAGCCACTAATTGCAATACCCCAGAAAGGTAATTAGTCTCGAGCAAATTACGTTAACACAATTACTGACAGACTCTGACAGTTCCTCTCCCACTATGTGAATTCATGATGTGAATGCTAATTACATAATTAGCTAGAGTGGTCAATTAGTTGTCACATGGACAATTAATTGAACCAGAAACGTATCTCAACAAGCTCAGTACTGTTCCCTTAACAGCTCTCACACTCATCAAGAAATGTGCAACCCCTTATAAAGTTAATTCCCATTAAATAACTCACTGAATCCTTAAGTCCTCAACACAACTTAAAGAATACAAAGTAACCCCAGGTTACATAGGTCACACTTACAGCGGCATAACAACATAAATGCACAGCCCACATACGGTTGCAGCTTCTGCAACACGTTAATTACTGTACCCACACAATAATGACACACAGGCAACAACAAAAGTATACCTACATTACGGCCCCCTCTAATCTTGCAACAGTTGCAAGGGACTACTGTGTGCAATCACAACTACTTTAGCAAGACAATTTACGTTAATATAAAACACTGTCGCTACGTGGACAGCTGGCACTAATTTTCATAATTAGGCTATAACTAATCAATTGCTTGCTCTCATTAAATACTGTGAATTCCCCTGAATAATCAAAGGGACCTCCTTAAACCCTCAACACAGCTCCTAGGGGCAGTAATATTACGTGTACCAACAACAACACTGCCCAAACCTACAACATAATGATGCCGTCAGCATACCCCACATGCTAATGACATCATTAGGCAATAAGTCAGCAATCTCATTTACTGACTCACCACACAACACCGTACATCTATATACATGCAAATGAAAACACATGGAAATGGCATTCTCTTAATCAATGAAAATTATATCACTAGATAAATATATACATAATTATACAGACCTCAGGGTAACTGACAACCCTACAACACTGGCCTGCCTACCTCTGCAATGATATAATTAACACGCGGCAACATGGCATTAATCTAGACTCTGAACGATTATATAGAATCGACAGAACTGGATCACTTACATGGTATATCTCTACACTGACCGGTTACATACTCGAGTCAGTCTACACACAACATATATCTATGTATATCTACATGTGTGGTACCGTGTAAACATCCGTCTCCAGGTGCATCACAAACAGTCACCTGGACGTCAGTCCAGACAGCGGTCTCTCAGCTGTTTCCCTCGCCTGGCAGGCGATATGGGACAACACAGCTGTTACCGGAATTAACAACAGTCCTGAGACACTGTAACAATTATACTCACAATTTCCACTCTCATTACATTCATTTCCCCGGTCACTACCTCACTGGCTGAAGATCATTCAGCTCGCTCCACGTGTGTCGACTAGGTGTGGCCCTAGGGTGTCCAGGGCAGGTGGCCAAGCGTGGCCCAAGGGGATGGCCAAGGCATGTGGCCACCGCGTGGCCCTAAGGGGTGGCCACGGAGTAGCGCGGGGCATCACAGCGCCCACCCTGGATGAGCTGGCGCGCGGGGTGGCCCACAGGTGGGTGGCCAGGGTGTGGCCCTCACGTGGCCCCACTGTCTGGCCACTGAGCGGCGAGGCGCGCACATGGGGGTTGCCTCAGGCTGGCTGGCTGGCCACAGGCATACACAACGTGGATTGGAGTGCACCCACACCCCCATCATACCAGAGCATGCCTCGCTCGTACACCGAGTGTGATAATGGCAGGCGTCACCACATGGCGGACACAGCAAGGTGGAATTCAAAGTCCAACAGGGGCCTGTAATATCACCACAATTACACTAGGAGGCCCTGCCCTCATTACACCAATTGTCCGTTAACATAGACAAGATACTCGAACCCGAGGTAAGCCAACCTCTGATACACCATGAGGCCTGCCAGCTGCCTCATGGGTGAACACTGTCTTTTAGATTTTTAATGTTCCTTCCATACTCCTTGGCACCATTTCACGCACATTGGGCCTCGACACAACCCATGATAGGAGGAGTGCCATGCACGATGAGTAACAAGGATGACACAGTGATTAACGGTGGTGGAGGTGGCAGCCGCCACCCCCACCCAGGGTCACCTTCTCCTCAGCTTGCTGCTCAGCTCAAACTGAAGATTTTGGCGGCATAGGGGAACTCAAATGCCCGTCTCCCCCCCTAACCTTGTCTTGACCAATCAGCACAAAGCCGGCACAACCCCTCGTGCCGCTTCCAATTACAGCGGGTCACGCCTAAAACTCGCCACGAGGCTTAGGTGCTTAGATGAACCACAGATGCCCCTCACCATGATGCGTCCCATGAAGTCACAAGGAGGGGAAGGCCTCTGACGGTGGCGCCATACCTCACATGGTGGGGGAGGCAACGTTCCCCCTCTGTTCCCCCACCTCTAAAACCGTTGGTGAGTCAAGTACCCTCTCATACCACACACTCTCTCTCCAATCCCATTTCACAGAAACAGGATAAATTCTGTAATTCTCTCTACAGAGCAGTCACAAACCTCTGGCAAGTCTTAAACGATGGTTCTTAGCATAAGCTTTCATCCAACACCACACAAGTGCATGTAGTTTGAAAACTTCTTGTCTAGAGTCCTAAAGTGACTCTAGCCTAATCTAGAAAACTAGAAAAACTAGCTGAGGGAATTTTCATTCCCTCATAACAACCATCTCTTCAAAACTCCAGCCTTTTCTTATCAGCAAAGCTACACCACCTCCTCCTCTTCCTTCTCTCTCTTTCCTCACTACATAGTAGCCCTGTGGAAACACCGCATTTGTTAGGGTTTTTGTTACCTTTGTTTCTGTGAGTGCTATTATGTCTGGGTTTTCTTCTAGTGCCCATTCTCCAAGTTCACTTGATTTATTTGTAATCCCATCTATGTTAGTGTACATTGCCCAGAAGCTCAATTTCTTCTGATCATTCTCTTGTCCCCTACTTGGTGAGTGTTTTGCTGATGGAGGAAGCAGTTCAGTAGGTGTGAAGATCTGTGAGGTGGTTAACAGGGTCACAGTGGATTCTGGTGTGGGGGGTGGGGGTTCAAGGGACGGGGGGACAGGTTGGGTAGGGAGGACATGGTGGATACAAGGTGAAAGGGGCAGAGGGATAGGGAGGATATGGGATGAAGGGGGAGGGGGGGACAGAGGATATGGTGGGAATGGGGGAGGGTTGATAGGGGTCGGTATGGGGTTGGGCGGGGGGAGGGAGGGTTGAGTGAGCATTTGAGTGGCGGCAGGTAGGGTTAGGGAGTAGGGAGGGTTTCTATGCAGAGGAGGGTGTCGGTGTTGCTCTCCCCTCTGGTGTTGCTGGGATGCTGGTTGTGGGTTCCCTTCTTGTCTCTGGGACTGTTGTGTTGGGTGCTGCGATTTACTGGCTTTCTCCTCTCTCCCTGGGCTTCTTTCTTACTTCTGCTGCCCTGGCTCTTTCCTCCTTCTTCCTGTCCCTCTGGAGGAATACTTTTTTGTATTCCTCCACATACTGCAGATGACTCTTCCATTCTAGAATAACCTCCTTCATAGTCTCGTTTGCAAACACTATCTTTACTAGGTGGTCTCTGCCCTTGTTGTACCAGCCCAACCTGAAAACCTTCTCAATGTGTGTCTGTCTCTGTGTGTCTGTCTCTGTGTGTCTGTACTCACCCATTTGTACTCACCAATTAGTGCTTTGGGGGGTTGAGCTTTGGCTCTTTGGTCCCCACCTCTCAACTGTCAATCAACTGGTGATACAGCTGTACTCACCTAGTTGTGCTTGCGGGGGTTGAGCTCTGGCTCTTTGGTCCCGCCTCTCAACTGTCAATCAACAGGTGTACAGATTCCTGAGCCTATTGGGCTCTATCATATATACACTTGAAACTGTGTATGGAGTCAGCCTCCACCACATCACTTCCTAATGCATTCCATTTGTCAACCACTCTGACACTAAAAAAGTTCTTTCTAATATCTCTGTGGCTCATTTGGGCACTCAGTTTCCACCTGTGTCCCCTAGTGCGTGTGCCCCTTGAACAGCCTGTCTTTATCAACCCTGTCAATTCCCTTGAGGATCTTGAATGTGGTGATCATGTCCCCCCTAACTCTTCTGTCTTCCAACGAAGTGAGGTTTAATTCCCGTAATCTTTCCTCATAGCTCATACCTCTCAGCTCGGGTTTCTGTCTCTGTGTCTCTGTCTCTGTGTCTCTGTCTTTGTGTCTCTGTGTGCCTGTCTCTGTGTGTCTGTCTCTGTGTGTCTGTCTCTGTGTTTCTGTCTCTATCTTTGTGTCTCTGTTTCTCTCTCTCTGTTTCTCTGTCTCTGTATCTCTGTCTCTGTGTCTGTCTCTGTGTGTCTGTCTCTGTGTGTCTGTCTCTGTGTGTCTGTCTCTGTCTTTGTTTCTCTCTCTCTGTGTCTCTGTCTCTCTAACTCTGTCTCTGTGTCTGTCGCTGTGTCTCTGTCTCTATGTATCTGTGTCTCTGTCTCTGTGTCTCTGTCTCTGTCTCTCTTTCTCTGTGTCTCTGTCTCTGTGTCTCTGTCTTTGTCTCTGTCTCTGTATGTGTCTGTCTCTGTGTCTCTGTCTCTGTCACTGTCTCTGTCTCTGTCTCTGTGTCTCTGTCTCTGTATCTCTGTCTCTGTGTCTCTGTGTCTGTGTCTCTGTCTCTGTGTCTCTGTCTGTGTCTGTGTCTGTGTCTCTGTCTCTGTGTTTCTGTGTTTCTGTCTCTTTCTCTGTAACTGTGTCTGTGTCTGTCTCTGTGTCTCTGTCAGTGTCTCTGTCTCTATCTCTGTCTCTGTGTCTCTGTGTTTCTGTGATTCTGAGATTCTGTGTCTCTGCAACTGTGTCTCTGTCTGTGTCTGTGTCTGCACTCACTTATTTGTACTCACCTATTTTTGCCTGTGGGGGTTGAGCTTTGGCTCATTGGTCCCGCCTCTCATCTGTCAATCAACTGGAGTACAGATTCCTGAGCCTACTGGGCTCTATCATATCTACATATGAAACTGTGTATGGAGTCAGCCTCCACCACATCGCTGCCTAATGCACTCCACCTGTTAACTACTCTGACACTGAAAAAGTTCTTTCTAACGTCCTTATGGCTCATTTGGATACTCAGTTTCCACCTGTGTCTCCTTGTTCGCATACCACCAGTGTTGAATAGTTTATTCTTGTCTACCCTGTCCTTTCCCCTGAGGATTTTGTAAGTAGTGATCCTTTCTCCCCTCACTCTTCTGTCTTTCAGTGTCGTAAGGTGCATTTCCCGCAGCCTTTCCTCTTAACTCATGCCTCTTAGTTCTGGGACTAGTCTAGTGGCATACCTCTGAACTTTTTCCAACTTTGTCTTGTGCTTGACAAGGTACAGGCTCCATGCAGGGGCCACATACTCCGGGATTGGTCTTACCTATGTGGTATACAAGATTCTGAATGATTCCTTACACAGGTTCCTGAAAGCTGTTCTGATGTTAGCCAGCCTCGCATATGCCGCAGACGTAATTCTTTTTATGTGGACTTCAGGAGACAGGTTTGGTGTGATATCAATTCCTAGATCTTTCTCTGTCTGTTTCATTAAGTACTTCATCTCCTATTCTGTATCCTGTGTCTGGCCTCCTGTTTCCACTGCCTAATTTCATTACTTTGCATTTACTCGGGTTAAACTTTAGCAGGCATTTGTTGGGCCATTCATTCAGTCTGTCTAGGCCTTCCTGTAGCCCCCTACTATCATCCTGTTTCAATCCTTCTCATAATTTTTGCATCATCATCAAACATTGAGAGAAACGAGTCTATACCCTCTGGGAGATCATTTACATATATCAGAAACAGTATAGGTCCAAGGACTGACCCCTGCGGTACTCCACTCGTAACGTCTCGCCAATCTGAGACCTCACCCCTCACACTGACTCGTTGTCTTCTGTTGCTTAGGTACTACTGTATCCAATGGAGTACCTTCCCTTTCACTTCAGCCTGCTTCTCTAGCTTTTTCAATAGTCCCTTGTATGGTACTGTATCAAAGGCTTTCTGGCAATCCAAAAATATGCAGTCTGCCCACCCCTCTCTTTCTTGCCTGAATTTTGTTGCCTGGTCATAGAATTCAATTAGCCCTGTGAGGCAGGACTTGGCGCCCCTAGTCCCATGTTGATGCTATGTTACAAACTTCTTTTGCTCCAGATGTTCCACTAGCTTTCTTCGCACAATCTTCTCCATCAGCTTGCATGGTATGCAGGTTAGGGACACTGGCCTGTAGTTCAGTGCCTCCTGTCTATCCCCTTTCTTGTATATCGGAACTACATTAGCTGCATACCAAATTTCTGGCAGTTCCCCCTGTTGCCAGTGATTTGTTATACACTATGAAGCGTGGCAGGCACAGTGCTTCTTCTCCTTCCTTTAGTATCCAAGGGGAGATTCCATCTGGGCCTATAGCCTTTATTGCATCCAACTCTAGTAAACACTTCCTTACATCCCCACTGGTAATCTCAACCTATTCTAGTGGTTCCTGGTTAACTATTCCCTCACTTATCTCTGGAATTTCTTGATCTAAGGTGAAGACCTCCTGGAATTTCTTATTCAGTTCCTCACACATTTCCTTGACGTTTGTAATGAATCCTTCCGCCCCTATCCTTATTTTCATTACCTATTCCTTTACTGTTGTTTTTTTCCTGATGTAGCTGTTCAGCAATTTAGGTTGAGTCTTTGCCATTCTTGCGATGTCATTTTCGTATTGTCTTTCTTCCTCTCTTCTCAGTCTGACATATTAATTCCTGGCACTCTGGTATCTTTCTCTGCTCTCAAGTGTCCTGTTATTCCTATAGTTTTTCCACGCCCTTTTACGTTGCTGCTTAGCTAGCCTACATCTCTGATTAAACCATGGGTTTCTCATCTTTATTTCATTGTTTTCCTTTTGGACTGGGGCAAACTTGTTTGCTGCTTCCTTGCACTTCTGCGTGAAGTCCATCATGTCCTGGGCCGTCTTTCCCCCTGAGCTCTGTTTCCCATGTTATATCTGTTAGGATTTTTTTTATCTCCTCATAGTTTCGCTTTCAGAATGCCAGCCTTTTGTTTTCAGTACCCCTCCTCGAATTCAATAACCCTTCCTCAACCAGATACTCAAACGTCAGTACACTGTGGTCCCTCATTCCTACTTGGGCCTCAAGTCAATTTCCCTTATGTCGGAGTCGTTCAGAGTGAAGACTAGGTCGAGTCTCGCTGGTTCATCGTTTCCTCTCATCCTAGTGGGTTCCCTGATATCTTGGCTTAGAAAGTTTCTTGTCGCCACCTCCATTAGTTTGGCTCGCCATGTATCGTCTCCCCCATGGGGTTCCTTCTTCTACCAGTTTATTCTTCCGTGACTGAAGCCCCCCCCATGATGAGTAGATGGGATATATTTCTACAGGGACCAGAGGCTGTCTTCTCAATTATAGTGTTAACTGCCATGTTGTTGTTGTCATACTCTTGCCTGGGTCGTCTGTCATTTGGTGGAGGGTTATATATCACTGCTACTACTACTTTTGGTCCTCCCATCGTCATGGTGCCTGTTATGTAGTCTCTTAATCCCTCGCAGCCTGGGATGACCATCTCCTTGAAACTCCATTCCTTTCTCATTAGTAGGGCCACTCCACCTCCTCCCAATCCTTCCCTCTCTTTCCTTATTACAGTGTAGTCCTGGGGAAACACCGCATTCGTTATGATGCCTGAGAGTTATTTTCTAGGAGTCCGATTACATTTGGGTTCACTTCTTATGTTCTTTCCCGTAGTTCACATGTCTTGCTTGTGTTCCCATCTATTTTCGAGTACATCACCCTCACTCTCTTCCGTCCTTTCTCAGAGCCTGTTGGAAATTTCCAACAGTTATTCTCATCCCTAATACAATAGGATGTATTTCCTTTATTAGGCTTCATAATCTTTCAATACCCATTTACTAATCCTTAGTGCATTGGGATGTATTTCCTGTACTAAGTGTCATAATTAACTAACACTACTAATCCGTAGTTTAGTATCACAGAATTCATTGCATTAGGATGTGGAGCGTTATATAATTTTCCTTAGAATCGTGGAAATGTTGCGTCAGTCAGCTAGCCACCAGGAACATTTCATATTAACATTTCGAGTAGAATCTAGCCTTATTTTGTCCTTTATTAAGGATAATAATTTATAAGTAGATTCACATTTCATTAATAAATTTATCATTGATTACTGGAATTAATTTATGCACCCACGATTTGCTGTGTCAGTGAATATAATGATAAAATGTATCTCCACTCTAGATCTTTTCTCGTTCATTTAATATCGTCTAAATTAATTGACTTCATCACGAGAAAAGACGTGTCGCCACATAATACCTTTATTGTAACGTATATATTCGTCACAACGCATTTCCTTCCACATAATTTATGCTCGGAACCCCCTACTAGGAGTTATGAGCATGTGAAAATTTCGAGCAGGAAGGGAGAGAAGACGCCATACTGGCGATTGAGAGACACACGACAACCGCCATTACATAGGTGTTCTGTAGTCTGCTTATCAAGATTAGTGCATCTGCCCTTCTACACAGACTCCAGATTGATCCTGCAACTTCAATCTTACGGACACCACGTTCGGCAGGGAAGATTAGTATCCTTATTGTTTTAGGAGGCCTTTAAAATAAAATTAGGTTACCTCCCTGTTCGTTACGATGTTTGGCGACACCTAATCCTATGCAAGTGTAGTGCTGGTCCCCAGATCCATTAGAAGTTACTATTAAATGAGTGATTCTAAGGTTTGGAGTGGAATTTACATAATATTTGCATTTCAGCTGAAGTACCAGCGTAGGCGAGATCGAGCGTCCACCACGATCACGTGTTTCAAGGATCATTATCTCTGGGCTGATTTCAAACTATTGTAGAGATTGGACGTCAACTACGTTCCTCTATCACAGCTGAGATTTAATTAGTTCTTATTGTAGATAGTTCTCTCTCATTGTGAGAATCATACATACATACATACTATATTGCATATTGATTACATAGTGCATATTTATCGTGCAGTAGTATTTTTGCATTACAATTTACTAATCCAAATAATCTGTGTGTGTGCATATTATCATCATTATCATATATACAATTATTATATATGCATCACGTAGACTAACCTCATAGAAGACCTCCCCAAAATGTGTCATGAGAAGATGGTTCTGGAATGTATAGAATTTACAGTCACTGCAGAATAGAATATTAGAATTTATTACATTTAAACATAGAGATTCCTAAGCCACTGGTTCTCTCATCTAGAATATAATTCTGGTCCTTCCAGCTATCTTAGAATTACATATTATTTTGCATTCATAGAATTATACATTTATCAGTGTTAAACTAGAACCAGATTTCCCCACAGATCCTATTGCTTCCCCTGAAGCAGGGAAACAGGGAGGGACCGGGATGGGAGGGCCTATGAAGGGAGACCTGGGGGATCTGGGGTGTGCGGGGGCTGGGAGGATCTGGTACGGGGAGGGTTGTGTAGGAGAGAGGGGTTAGGGGGGGTTGTGGAGAAAGGAGGGCTTGGGGGGTTGGGGGCAGGGGAGGCATAGGAGTGGGTGGGTGAAAGGGGGAGGCCTGGGGGAGTGGGTGAGAGGGGGGCGGCTTTGGAGAGTATGGGAAAAGGGGAGGCTTGGTGGGGTATGGGAGGAGGGAGGGCTTGGGGGGACATAAAAGGAAGGAGGGCTTGGGGGATAGGGAGTGCCGAGGGGGGATGAGGAAGAAGGGAGGACTGAGGAGAGTGGGGGAGAAGGGAGGGCTCAGGACAGTGGAGGATACTGGAGGGTTTTGGGGGGGGGGGGTTATCTTGAGATTATCTTGAGATGATTTTGGGGCTGTCAGTGTCCCCGCGGCCCGGTCCTCGACCTGGCCTCCACCCCCAGGAAGCAGCCCGTGACAGCTGACACCCAGGTACCTATTTTACTGCTAGGTAACAGGGGCATAGGGTGAAAGAAACTCTGCCCATTGTTTCTCGCCGGCGCCTGGGATCGAACCCAGGACCACAGGATCACAAGTCCAGCATGCTGTCCGCTCGACCGACTGGCTCCCTGACCGGAGTGGGGGAGAAGGGAGTGCATGGGGGTCTCGGTCTCGGTCTTTGTGTATGTGTCTGTGTCTGTGTCTCTTTCTCTGTGTCTCTTTCTCTGTGTCTCTTTCTCAGTGCCTCTGTCTCTCTCTATCTGTCTCTGACTCATAATTATTTGGTCAACTCTGCTATTACAGAATATATTTAATTACGTAATTAACTAATTCAGTAATAGTTGTTCTCAGTATACAAATACACAGATCAAATATTCCCTATTTATTTCACTTTGTCTTTCAGTTGTCATTAATAATAAATAATTATGAATTATTATACTTTATGATTCTTCTGTCTATTCGTGTAAAGAATATCAACTATCTTCGCAAATGTAAATATTGCAAACCACTATTAACATGAACAAATGTTTTGGGTGTTGTTGTTGATTGTCGACAAACGTCGATCAAGGTAGCGTTTTGCGAATGACGTCACGTCGTCTATGTCTCAACAGCTAAATGCGGTATATAAAATTATCATCCGTTATATCGTTTACCTGAAAAGCCAATAAACTCTTAAGGACAAACGTATTATTATTAACATCTTTAGTGACAAAATTAATTACAATTTTGCCTAATCTGAGGATTTCAATTAAGTCCTATAAATTGAGGATAATGCTGGTATTCACTGTCACGCAGGACGGAGGGTCACACACAAGACAATAGGGCTAAACTGTAGGCGGAAGAACATATATATCATGGTTACAATAAATGTTTCAATGTATGAATATTTAAAAAACTACTTTCTATTGTTCACTGCCACACAAAGGCAGGGATGGGTTCATAAATGAACCTTTAGCTTTCCTTTCATAAGCTTAGAAGTAATATATCAGTCTCCGTGGTGTAGTGGTAAGACACTCGCCTGGCGTTCCGCGAGCGCTATGTCATGGGTTCGTATCCTGGCCGGGGAGGATTTACTGGGCGCAATTCCTTAACCGTAGCCTCTGTTTAACGCAACAGTAAAATATGTACTTGGATGAAAAAACGATTCTTCGCGGCGGGGATCGTATTCCAGGGACCTGCCCGAAACGCTACGCGTACTAGTGGCTGTACAAGAATGTAACAACTCTTGTATATATCTCAAAAAAAAAATATATATATATAAAATTGTTCTTCATTTTTTAAAATGGACAAGCAAATTTAGGAAAAATTGTTAGGATGTCATCCAGAACACCTGAGTCAATGAAATAGTTACACAGTTGGTGGTACAAGAGGCCAGGAGGTCTAAGGTCTTTTACGGTTTCACATTCAACAATATAGTGTTCTAGTGAATGCATTAAAGATTTATCACAGAGTTTACAATCTGAATATTCTGGTAGTGGCTCAGCCTCACTAACCTGCCAGATGTGTCTATTGCCAAGGCAAATTCGTTCAATGATTATATCACATTGCCTGGCCCGGTTACTGTGCTGACCATACAAATACCTACCATTACAAAACTTGTCGTAGCTCTTAATATTGCGGCTTTCAGATCTCTGGGCATTTCTTAGTTCTTCTAAATCTGAATTAATTTCTTTAATTTGTATGTTTCTAATAATTGCATTAGGTAGTCCAAAGTCAAAATCAGTGTTTTCTTTCCTGCAAGCCTCATTGTCCAGCCGATCTACAAAGTCATGTTTTCCAACTCCAACATGGGATGGGATCCACACAAATTTTATAGAATAGTTATTATCATTGGCAAAAATTACATTCCATTTAATATTACAAGCTACTTCAGACATACATTGTGATTCGTTATTAAGAACCGTAGAACACTTTTAGAGTCACAGAATAACACTACCACCTTTGAGCTTAAGGTACTCAGTGGCTAGATAAATACCCAATAGCTAAGTCTGTGTCGTGCTTACCCAGTTGTTCAATCTCTGTGTACTAGACATCATAATTTCATTCCTTTTATATACTGCACATGCACAACCTGCTCTACTAGTGTCTAACTGCACAGAGTGATCAGTAAAGGCATAGGATTCAGTTGGTTTGAGATTCTGAAGATGATTGTCAATAGCTTCAAATGTTATACATCTCATAGTTTTAGTGTTATACATTTGTTTGACATTGATGGTGATATAATGCAGAGACCTGGACATCTTTCCAAGGGGAAATATAGTGAACACTTTTATCAAGATTAAGAGACACATTCAGTTTCAGAAGAATATAGGCACAACAACTGAGCTGAGGGGCCGGTGACTGAGCAAACAGCACGCTGGACGCCTGATCCTGTGGTCCCGGGTTCGATTCCGGGCGCCGGTGAGAAACAATGGGCAGAGTTTCTTTCATCCTAATGCCCCTGTTACCTAGCAGTAAATAGGTAACTGGGAGTTAGTCAGCTGACACGGGCTGCTTCCTGGGGGGTGTGTGTGTGTGGTGTGGGGGGAAAAAATAGTAGTTACTAACAGTTGAGAGGCGGGCCGAAAGAGCAGATTTCAACCCCCGCAAGCACAACTAGGTGAATACACACTGTAAGGAGCTTTTTGCGGCGGATTGAGTGAACACTCAGAATTGTTGAGAATGGATCTTAATTTAATTTGAATAGAGCTGGGGGGACCATTATTTTTCAAAATTTTGGCGCAAAACATAGTACTAAGTAGGACTATTCTTTCGTAAATGGAAGGTAATTTTAGTTCCTTTCTCATGTTAACAATTATGACAGTTCTGCACAACCCTGGGTGATGTGCACGGCATCATTCTGTACTATATCTAGGTTTTGTAGTTATTTAGGAGAAAAATTAAGAAGATGCAAGTGATAATAATCAACATCAGATCGTATAAAGGCAATATTAAAACCACAAGCATATTTTATGCTGATGCAAATCCACAAGAGTTTTGAGAGGTTTAAGATGCTCAACAAGTTTTTTTGCGCAAGTTGCTGATGAGATTTGAATCATTAACCTCGACCCCAAGATATTTATATGACTCACAATTCTCCACGGGCACTTCATTAATAGTATAGTTAGCATGAAGAGAATAGGGAATCAGAACCCTTGTTTTATCAACAGAGATTATGAAGCCACATTCCACTACTTTCTTGGGGAATGCATCAAGTAACACTTGTAGCCTTGGTTTACTGTGTGCCATTATACAAATATCAACAGCATAACATATAACAGTTTCAGTAGGTTGTACCGGTATGTCATGGATAAGTTTGTGCATAAGTATATTAAAGAGAATAGGTCTTAGGACACCACCTTGAGGTGTGCCTAGTTCAAATGCATCTGTTCTTGTACTTTTAACTTTTTTAAATAAGACACTAGCACGCTTGTTGGATAGGTAGCTCTTTTTCCAACTTCGAAGATTACCTTTGATTCCAAATTCAACAAGTTGCTCTAATATTATATTGCCTTTCGCTACATCTAAAGCTGATTTTAGGTCAATAAAGGCTGCCTGTGTCCCATTCTGGGAGTTTACAATATATTCAGCAAAGCATGTTTGCGTGCTACACGTGGACATAAACCAATATAGGTTAGGAGCTAGTTTTTCTTTGACCTAAAACATGACACGATTGAGAACAATTCTCTCCAAGACTTTACACATGCAAGGTGAAAGGGAAATGGGTCTGAATTTTTGAGGGTAAGGTTAAGGAATTGGTACAATGAGACTTTGTGTCCATTTCTTTGGCAAGATACCTTGTGAGAGGCTCATTTGATAGAGGTCAAGCCGAGGGTGGCTAAGGACATCACTCAGTAAGCTCAAGATGTTATAAGTCCTCATAGTCCTCATGTTATAAGCATCCTCACCAGGGGCAGTTTATTTAGGTTTCCCAAATGCTGATGTTAATTCAAAGGGGGATTGAGCAAACTGATCCGTTAAATCTGGTGAGGAACGTTCTATTTCAATATTAAAGTTTCTGTTAATGTTGGTATTATTTAAATGCTGCTGTATATTTGGGGGTAAGGAAGAAATTTGTGAGACACTAGACCATTGAGCTAAGAGCATGTCAGCATATTCTGCAGGAGTATAATGAAGCTGAACTGGGGTTGACGGTTTGGTAATGTTTTTAATTTTGTTCCACATTTCTGATAATGTTGTGGTTCTATTCATACCTTGTAGGAATTGTTCCCAATATGTGTCCTTAACTTGACCCTTAAGCTCGCGAAAATCTCTGTTGGCATTGAGGAATGCTAGTAAATAGTCAGCTGTTTTTTCTCGTTTATACAAATCAGCAAGCTGAAGCACTTTAACTCGCTCTGCAATAATAATAGTTCTTCCTCTGTCCGTGAGGAAGAACGATCGTTATTTTTTTCCTTGATTTAACCCAGATATCAAAATAACCGGTAATGATACTGACAAGATCATCGTGAAAGTGGTCCACTGATACAGGTGTATACCCAAGGTAACACTTGTGTACAGTAGTTTAAAGTGTGGTTTAAGATAGTCTGGAATGTTAATCTTAACCCTAGGATGAGGAGTAGGCCTAATATCCGCTACATTGTATTTACAATATATTGCAAAAGATCATTTCCTAGTTCTGCGATGAGCTTACCGTTGACGTTTCTATCTGCTAGGCTGTACCCAATCACATAATCAAGTCTACCTCCCAATAAATGAATCTGTTTATCAGTATCATACACAGTAATATTATGATCAGTAAGGTATTTCAAGAAAACCCTTCCAATAGTGTTACATTGAACATCACCAAGAGCAGTGTACGGACTTCACGTTCCACCTCAAAACCTCTTTGCCGCAGGCGGCCAGCTACGAACCGAGTGATATTGTCATGACGTTTCACCCGAGCCATGTGTCTTGTAGCATGCCTAGGATATGTTACCCAGGGTCCCCTGGTTTCTGGCAAGCATCGCAGAGACCAGAAGCCTCGGGTCTACCCCTAGCTGCTCTAGACGGAGTGGCTACAGCGTTTGCCCCTAATCTGGATGGCATGAGCAAAATCTCCTCCGCTTACGTAGAGCCATCTGCCTTGTTAACGAATCTTCAAATATTAATTTGTATTCACTGCTCTACACAATTTTTTTTTCAATAGCATTGAGACTAGTCGTTACAAAGCATCTATTCATATATAATTTAACCCATTACTACAATAATAACAAATGCGGCTTTGCCATTTTGCACGTTACACCAACTCGAGGAGTAAAGGAATATGTTTTCACGACTGTACATAGCTATCTGATTTTCGATTAGGTTCTTTAGATCATTAGTTATCCATTTTTTGGCCTTTGTTATTTGACCAATAATATTTTGTATAAGGTACATTCTGTTTCTAAGCTTTGATCTGAATTTTAATAAATGATTTAAAATCAGTTTAATCAAATTTCGGTGTAGAGAGAGATGAGGTCATGGAATGGAATCAGCATTTTATTTGTTTTATTAATAGTGTAAATTTATCACACTAGATTTCCATGTAATATTAAGCAAAATATATATTGCTTTGCATGGTATATTTTTCAAGTATAATTAATTCTTAATACTTGACGATTTATTTACTTATATATTTATTTATTTATTTATATAAATGCAAAAAGGTACATTGGGTTTATGAGAAAGCATACCTTTAATGTTTTTATGTTCTTGTAAAGACACTAATACGCATAGCGTTTCAGGCAGGTCCTTAATGTAACAGATGATTTTAAGTAGGTAGTTTGTAGCAAGAATGGAAGAATATTAACAGGTACGTTGTAGTAAAATTTAAGGATTATCAACAGGTACACTGTAGCATAATTTGAGGATTATCAATAGGGTATATTGTTGTAAAAATTGCATTCACAATAACAACTATGATATAAGTTGATAATAGTGATTACAATGGTGAAATAGTATGGTTTAGACACATATATTTGGGAAGAGGGTAGCACAAGAGACAGTGTTGAGTTTGAAGCACTAGGTAGGAAATTATGTGGATGAAATTAGGTAGTTTTTACGTTATAATTTTGAATAAAGTATAGGTTGGACAACTTTTAAATTCGTTAGGGAGTGAGTTCCATAGATCAGGTCCTCTTCTTTGCATAGAGGTGTTTCCACAGAATTAATTTGACTGGGAATATCAGAGATATATATTTGCTGCAACCCATCCTCCTAATTGACATTAAGATTTAATACTAAGTGTAATAAGTTCATTTCTTTAGTGTCATACACAGTACATAATTGCACTTATGGGGCTGTTACATTTACCTCTCCATTTATTCTCCTCGTTTTCTGTTAAGACACTCAGAATTTTAGGATGAAGTTTTCAAGTTCAAATTCTTATACACAAGTTTTAAATATCAGGAATTTCTTTTTCAGTTTTATTAAACAATAGAGATTTTATACAAAATTGGAAAATATCCTGAGTGACTTTACAATTTATTAATATATTTTAGTTTTGTTTTATTAGTTTTATAAAACTATAATATCAATATAGCTATAGGTTAAGTACTAATTGTAATTTAGAAGCAATAAAATTATTATCTTCAAAAACTAAGACGGTTAGGTGAGGTCGTGGTTTTCTATTCAGTTTTTCAGGTTGTGACGGGAAAGTGTAGGAGTGTAGATGTTCAGCAGTCCTCCAATGGCAGGTGTCAAAGCCTAGTCACACTTACAAAAAAAAGATAAGACTGCTTGCCGGTTTATCTATGGTAAAGTAAGGGAAGACACGCAAAACACATAGTATGAACAATGAAACTTTAATTAATATAGAAAATAAATTATAAACAAAGACAATCCCTTGGCTATGTACAGTGCAAACAAACAAGTCAAAAACATATACCATAAATGAATAATAGGGATGAAGTTACTCTACAATAATATAAATACACAGTGAAAAATAATCAGGTGCTGAGAATATGGCGCTAGCTGAGAAACATCCACCTGATACACAGCATATATCAGTTAGTTGTTCACGGCTTGAGAGCACAAGGATATTCTGACTTCAGTGGCTGGATCAAGCCCAGACATCGACTCAGGAAGAGGGCGCCGAGGTGCAGGTGTGCAGTCGGCAAGTCACCAATCAGGAGCAGGCAGGCTGGGAAGGGTAGTTGGCTGGTTGATGACGAGCCGGCATGGAGGGAGTGTGGATGAGGGGGGTGAGTCTTGGGTACGTTTGCCTCCTGGTCAAAACGTTTTGTGCTACTGGTAGACGTATCTTGAAGGTAGCATCTTATTGTTGTATACTATACGTAACTTGATGTAGAGAAGAGCAGGCTCAATCTCTCTTGAAAGAGATTATCGTCACAAGGTAAACTCAAATATTCACAATATATTTGACTACGATTTAATACAAAGTGAAAATAAGTACAATTCCTGACAGTTATGAATAGTACATAATTGCACTTATTTGTGCTCTTACATTTACCACCCTATTATTGGAGGACAGCTGATTTATTTCTCGTGTGGTGATTATGGGTTAATTACATCTGTCAAGGAAGAGTTTCAGAACAGGATTTGCATTTAGGAACATGGTTTCGTACATGTATTGGCACAAGAGAATGTGTGGAGTGAGTTTATTTCAGCATGTTTAGGGATTTAATCAGAGAGGTTTTGAGTTGTCAGAAAACAGAGTTTGTTATTGTTCTGATAGCATATTTTTGCTGGGTGATGATGGGCTTGAGGTAGTTTGCAGTGATTGAACCCCATGCACAGATACCGTATGTAAGATAGGGATAAGTTTGCGCGTAATATAATGAGAGGACAGCAGAGTTAGGAACATAATATATGATTTTAGACAATATATCGACCGTTTTTGATACATTTTTGGCTATGTGTTGTATGTGGGTGCTGAAGTTGAGTCTCATGTCTATATATATATATATATATATATATATATATATATATATATATATATATATATATATATATATATATATATATATATATATATATATATATATATATGTCGTACCTAGTAGCCAGAACGCACTTCTCAGCCTACTATGCAAGGCCCGATTTGCCTAATAAGCCAAGTTTTCCTGAATTAATATATTTTCTCTATTTTTTTTCTTATGAAATGATAAAGCTACCCATTTCATTATGCATGAGGTCAATTTTTGTTTATTGGAGTTAAAATTAACGTAGATATATGACCGAACCTAACCAACCCTACCTAACCTAACCTAACCTATCTTTAAAGGTTAGGTTAGGTTAGGTTGCCGAAAAAGTTAGGTGAGATTAGGTTAGGTAGGTTAGGTAGTCGAAAAACAATTAATTAATGAAAACTTGGCTTATTAGGCAAATCGGGCCTTGTATAGTAGGCTGAGAAGTGAGTTCTGGCTACTAGGTACGACATATATATATATATATATATATATATATATATATATATATATATATATATATATATATATATATATATATATATATATATATATATATATATGTCGTACCTAATAGCCAGAACGCACTTCTGTGCCTACTATGCAAGGCCCGATTTGCCTAATAAGCCAAGTTTTCATGAATTAATTATTTTTCGACTAGCTAACCTACCTAACCTAACCTAACCTAACTTTTTCGGCAACCTAACCTAAACTAACCAATAAAGATAGGTTAGGTTAGGTTAGGTAGAGTTGGTTAGGTTCGGTCATATATTTACGTTAATTTTAACTCCAATTAAAAAAAATTAACCTCATAAGTAATGAAAAGAGTAGCTTTATCATTTCATAAGAAAAAAAATAGAAAAAATATATTAATTCAGGAAAACTTGGCTTATTAGGCAAATTGGGCCTTGCATAGTAGGCTGACAAGTGCGTTCTGGCTACTAGGTACGACATATATATATATATATATATATATATATATATATATATATATATATATATATATATATATATATATATATGTATATATATATATGTATATATATATATATATATATATATATATATATATATATATATATATATATATATATATATATATATATATATATATATATATATATATATATATATGCCATGGAACTTTCCATCATTTTTATTGCTGATGTTACCATTGTCTATCTGATGCTGAATTTCTTTTGATGATTTGCTTCCAAATAAAATGTAGTCGGTCTTTTCGATGTTTAGTATGAGTTTGTTGGTTGACATCCATGAGTGAACTTTTTTTATTTCGTTATTTACAACATTGTTTAGTGTGCGGTGGTTGGGGTCTGAGTAGATGAAGGTAGTATCGTCAAATAGTATAGGTTTAAGATTGTTAGAGACATTAGGCAGATCAATGATATATGTAAGAAATAGTAGAAGGGGTCCTGGGATGCTGCCCTGTGGCACTCCTATGGTTAATGGTAGAGTGGGGGAAGGTTATATCATTGATGGCTACATATTGGCGTCTATCACTAAGATATGATTGAATATAGTTCAGGGCAAGGCCTCGGATTCCATAATGGTGAAGTTAAAGTAAGACGTAGTTAGGATTACAGTAACAAAGGCCTTTCTCAGGTCAATGAAGACGTCAATTGGGAATTAATTTTTGTCAAGAGCTGTGCAGATTATATCAAGCAGACAAATAATTGCATCATTGGTACTCTTTTGGGAGTGGAAGCCAAACTGACAGAGGCTTAACATGTTAAATATTACAAGGTAGGAGTAGAGCTGTTTGTAAATAAATGTTTTCAAATATTTATGAAAGTAACAAAGACCGGAGCGATTATAATTCATCAAAGAAGATACTAAGGACAGTAAAGAATGTCGTATATAGCGCTAATCATCACTTATTCTCAGGTACGAGATTCATGAGGAGCCTAACCATTTCATCGGCGACTACATAAACGGCAGCTTCACCGGGATGATGGGCCAGCTGCAGCGTGAGGAGGCCGACCTGTGCACCATCATGGCTCCCACTCCCGGCAGACTCGCCATCATTGATTTCTCTATAACGTATCCTGCTGATCTTAATACTGTAGTATCGCTCAAGCCCACGCTCCTCCCTCCTCATCTGGCATTAATCAAACCCTTTAATGGTGAGTAAACACTTACTCACTTTACTCTCTCTTCGTAACACTTACAAGTGTGAGTCACCTGAGGAAAAGCATCAAGTGTGCGGCAAACATTGTGGTGAGTGTTTTCTTCGACCTTGATATCTCAATATTTATATACTAGCAGTACCCGCCACGCGTTGCTGTGGTTCAGTCTGGTTAAATGGGAAAGAAAGAAAAGAGAAAGCGCACGTTTCTAATGTTTAATTTCACAATGCTTGCGGGTATACATTGTGGTTTTGTTGTTCCATTGTCTGGGGAGATATAGAAATTGTCTGGTTTGCCGACTCTAGAACACTCAACATATAATTGTCCATGTGAGAAGCAATCCGTGTCTATATATAAACTGCACAATTCTAAAGATTGGCCCTGAGCTTTGTTGATGGTGATTGCAAACGCCAATCGAATTAGAAATCACAATCTCTTAAAATGAAATGGCATATCTGTTGGAATCACAGGAATGCGAGGAATGAGGACATCTTCCCCCTTTGAAAGGTCCTGTCAGATTGTTGCTTCTACGACGTCGCTGATTAATTTTTTTACTGCAAGGCGCGTGGCGTTGCAATGTTTTGGCTGGTTGATATTTCGCAACATGATAATTGGCAAACCGATTTTCAATTGCCGTACGTGTGATGGTATGTTTGGCAGATCAAGTGAATTAAACAATTTTGCCGGATAATTAACCACTTCACCTGCTTCCTCAACAGTGTCGACGGACTTGTATGTGACTGCCTCGCTTTGAATATTAGACTGAAAAATATTGTTAAGGTCGTAGACGTTTTGTTCTTGGGCACAAGAATAGCTCGTTCACTCAGCCAATCGTGATTCTTATAATTTGTTTCAATATTGGGAAATACTTTTTCAACCATTTCTTCTTTTGACATCACTAAATTGGAGAAGTTATGAGGCGATGAAATTCGTTTGGAATTCAGATCAACCGGCCCGTTCACGTTCCCCATTTCTAGAAATTGATGTGAAAATATCTCAGCTGATGCAGTAGCTACATAACTACATGCATATTTGTAGCTAATTTAAATGTCTTTACGTAGCACCACAAAATAGAGTATTTCAGGAAAGCATTTATTTCATCCGCTGGTGTCGATCGAGGAATTACAGGTAATGTTTGCCTGAAATCTCTTGCAAGCAATATTAATGCGTTCCCAAATTGTCTAATGTTTCCACGCAAATCTTGCAATGAACGATCAAGAGCCTCGAACGATTTTTTGTGGGGCATTGTGCATTCATCTCAAACAGTAAGTTTGCATTTCTGCAATACTTTTCCCATGCCGGATGCTTTGGAAATGTTGCACATGGGAGTTTCAATGAATTGCATGTTCAATGGCGATTTCAAAGTCGAAGTAGCAGTTCCTCCACTTGGTAGCAATTTCACAGCAATTCCGGACGATGCAAGAGCTAAGGTTATGCCATTTTGGGATCGAAATGCTGCCAGAATCAATCTAATTAGGAAGGTTTTACCAGTTCCTCCTGGCGCATCTAAGAAGATTTCTTCAAGCCCGTATTGACAGTTTGAATTATTTGATTGTTAATGCCTTTTTGCTCAAGGGGTTAGCCTAGGAATATTTTATTGCACTTACAACAACAGATCACCCGTGTTGTAATTTTGTTCACGACGCAATTCTACATCGAACGAAACAGCAGCAGATCGATTCGATGATGGCATTTCCAACTGATTGAGAACTTTGTTTGCGATTTCTAAGCACAATTTTTCAATCATTATCAACGCTTCATTGAAGATTTTTGCTGTGAAATCCATGTTCATATATTAATTTTCTTTGCGCATTCGACGGATAATATCTTCAGCCATGTGCGATTTATGATTATCTCATAACTCTGTTAGAGATAACGCAGAGTCGGTAGTCAATATGATTGCAAACAATGCACGAATATGATTTTGATGTGACGTGTTAGACGCGTCATTAATGCATACATCCCAGTGTCGGTCGTTCTCCAATAAATTCAGTGCTAGACATGCACTACGGGAAGTGGCATGTGTTATGCCGTTGACAAATCACAATTGCTGGCAATGTGGGAACCGACCTGTGAGATTTATATTTGTTTAATTTATATGAATTTATATTTACGTTAATTTATATACTTCGATAGCAATTTGTATAATGATAAGTGGACTGTATTTCTGCAATAATCTCTTAATCTCACAAATCGATTCTCTACACATTAGGGGGGTTTATTAAATTAATATATATATGCAGCCAATCAAACTACAGTAATAGACTACATACATTGAAGAGGTTCCTTATCTTATAGTACAGCAGGTTAGTCCACCAGGTATAACTAGGGTGTAGACACCAAATTATCCTCTTTGAGGTAGCTTCCATCACCCAGTAACTGGTGCACAAAATCTTGCTTCCTCGTCTTGACCTTTAGTTTGAGGCTATGTCGTGCTCTAACCGGATCAGCCCATATAATGACATTAATGGCCATAAATGAAGATACATGGGTTTCGGAAAGAACACTTAACTTGAATTTGTTGACAGCGTGTTGAAAATGGTACACCTTTGGGTTCCATAACACTACGTCCAAGTAAAATTAACAGGAGCCGAATTTGCTCCCGTGTGAGCCTCTGGTCTCGTATAAACAATGGCTGCCCTCTCCTCCTCACTCTGACGCCTGGCTTACATTGTCCACATTTCAGAAAGTGATAGAAGGGCCACATTTACTCTACTTTAATATTGATAATTAAGTTAATTTATATAAGATGTTTTTATGATGGTAAAGTCCAAAGACTAATGTATTTAAGAATAATTCCCAGCAGAATAGCTGGTGAATTTATAATGGTATGTGGTGATGATATCCCGTTTTCTTTAGACGGTAATTCCACTACAAGTTACGTTTTCTATGGGTAACTTGTTTATACAACACAGCTCTTATCTGTCTGTATGATATTATTATTAAATGGTGTCGGATTTTCCGACATAATTCCCCAGGGGGTTGCTCACGGGTCGAAGTCCTCTTTAGAACAGACGAACACCGATACTCCTCCTTCGAATTGTTAGATTAATTTGATGTTAGTAGTTAGTAATCACACATTTGTGCGTCTGTTCGTACAGGACGGATGTCCCGTACTAGAGTTGTAGGGGTTAGAAGTCTAATGCGATTTCATTTCCCTGTCAACTCTTGAAAGGCTAATATTCAAGCCTAATTACATATTATTTAACCCAGAAGACTGAATGTGATCAAGTACTACAGTCAAGTATGATTCAGGGACTGCAGTGAGATCAGTGACATTAGATATAACTTGAAGTTTGTTCAGGTAACTGGTCACTGATATATAAACACTGAGGCCCATGGAATACATCTTGATTAAATAATAAATGTATCAAATCAGTCATCAGATTTATTGGGGTTAAATTTAGTTAATTGATTCAGAAGATTGAATAGCTCATCATTAAAGTAAAGTATGGTTCTGAGACTGCAGTGGGATCAGTGACATTGGTCGCAGTGACTTGTAGCTGTTTAGGCTACTGTTCACTGATTTGCCACTGAGGCCTCATGAACTCATCTTCAGCTTTAAATGATGATACTAACATCAACCTCTGTTGGTATAGTCAGCTGTAATCTCCTTAGTATAATGCTACTGGAGAAATATAATCAGCTGACAAATTTAGATTTCTATTGGTATTGTTTATCTGCAGGCATAGGTCTCCTCAGGCTTGATACTGGGCCTGAGAGTAATTTACCTCCTGCAGAGTTTAACATGGTTATACCCTGATATTTAGTAGGGCTACCAATGAATCGATGACAATAGTCTGTCCCTACAAGGAGACCGAAGTCGCTGAGGTGATCAGACTTAATATTATCTGCCAATTTTATTCCTCTATTTCTCAGGAATTTGGCTGTTGCTCTCAGACCTTGAACTTGTAGGTCTACTGGTATTTTGTCCACCACAATGGCTTGTACTCGACAGACGTACCTGCCTAAACGTACTGATGGTTGAACCACCTGGTAGACTTGAGGTCCTGCATCTGTTACAAACCCTGAGATGTTGAATGACATCTGGGCTACAGGCCTTAATTGTAGTTCATCTGCCAACTTTTGAGTGATATATGTTCTCTGGGATCCTTGGTCAAACAACCCTCGGGTATGGACCTTGGCCCTCTTATTCAGGATGGTAATTTGGGCAGTAGGCAAAGTCGTATTACCTTTAGACTTTGCTGATTGGACACTCTTTGTTTGTTGCACCTTGCAGTACTGTACTGTGGTGGGAATGCTATCTTCCACCTTGGGGTTTGGAGACGTTGTTTTGGTGTCTCTGCACAATGCTGCATGGTGCTGACCTTTGTTACACCTATTACAGGTGTGTAACTGGGTATCACAGTCGTTGATGTTATGTTTTCTGAGGCACCTCGTGCAATGTTGCAAATCTTTGAGTCGCTCAACACGGGCGTCACTATCAGGAAAATTAGAGCAGTGGTACATTGAATGTTTCTCATTGCAGAACAAACATGTTCCATAGCTTCCAGTACCCTTTGGTGTCACGTTCTTGGGTGACACAGTAACTATAGGCTTGGAGGGTCCCACTGCATATACGCCCACACTGCTACTGTTCCACTTTGGTGTTGAATTATATTGTCTAGATTGATTTGGAGTACCTTTGGTACTCTGTGGTTTACTATTATTGGTTTCTGAGGGTTTACTTGGTGGTTTTAATTTGTCATGTGTTCGTAATTGATGAACTACTGACTTTAAACCTTCAGATATTTCATTCATGGATAAGATGCTTTTATTGTAATGAGCACTCATTTGTCTCAATATGTCCCTAGGTATTTTCTCCTGGACAATTATTTTCTAGACCCACTCAGCCCCGTTTGTATCTGCTGTCAGGCTGAGGGCATTGATCAATGATTCTACCTCCAGCTTGAAGACTTGGAGTGAATCAGCTGAAGCCTCCGGTGGGGGTAAATGCAACAGCTCATGAACTAAATGTGATGTTCTTACTTCTGGATCAGCATAATTATCCTTGAGGAGTTTTACTGCCAGATCATAGCCGTCATTAGTTAATCTCAGATGGGATACTACTGTTTTAGCCTCACCTGATAATTGGCCTTGCAAATAAGAGAATTTACTACTCTTTGGTAACGATTGTTTTGAGTCCACAAGGTCAACGAATTTGTTCCAAAATTCGTCCCAATCTTCCTCATCTTTTCCTGAGAAAGTGGGTAAATTAATTGGAGGGAGTCGAGCTTCTGCTTGACTCGTATTAGATGCAACTGTTGTTGTTGTTGCTGTTGCCTTGTTCTGTGCAATTAATTTAACATAAGGCTGTAACGTGGCCTGAGTGTGATCTTCATAATTCGCAAGATCAACCATAATGTCGTGTTTTTCTGTTTCTGATAAATTAGTGTTGGCAAGTTCAGCCACATATGTTGCTATTTGACATTTGATTTGCTCAAATTTACCTGCAGCTGCTTGATAATAGCTTTCCAGGTCAGCATAATCAACTTGAGATTGTTGTGACAAATCTTCACATTTCTTGATCTGTCTTGTTAAGTGGCCTTTAAGACCTGCAAGGGTTCTTTTCATTCTCCCTGCATTATCCATACTGGCTAGTTGGTGAAGCCTTGTGGGGCTTGTACTTGGGCTGCTCATAATACTGAACAAGCACTGATGGTAGCCTAGGGTAAAATGCACTCACTAGGCAATAATCCTACCTCTACTAGAGGTTAGCACTTAAAATTAATACACATTATATATATACAATCATACACACTAATGATTTGAGTGATAAACCAGTGTCACTGGAAGTACCTTTAGGTTAGCTCTTCTATATCACCCTAGGATGGTAGAGACACTAATTAATCACTCAAAGGTGTAATGATCATAAGTAAATTATTATATATACACAACTCAACTCGAGTTGATAAAAATTACACCCAAAATAGGGTCTGGACCATTCATTAATGGTGTTAGGTTGTTGAATATAGTACAACTGACTATGGTAATAATGGGACTAAGATGAGCAATAATAGTTCAACTAGTCAATGGTAATATCCTACCCTATTGTGGGTTGGCAATTAGTAAATATTATACTGTGATCACTAGTGCAATATATATTAAATAATTCTCTATTTTGGAGAAATAATATACACAATTATTGATAATAGCCTCTTAATTAACCTCTATGAAACTTCTAATATTATCTAGAAGTATTAAATATTATTAGTGACCTTGCGAAATAAACTCCACAAAATTCGTGGATAATCTCTCGCGAAATGTAACACCACGAAATCCGTGAACAATCTTGCGAGGACACAGCCACTAATTTGGCTGGCTTCTATATTAGCGCTGTCATTTCACAGAATAACACACCATGCACGTGGGTGTGCATGAAACCGCTGACTAAGGCTTAACTGAACTGAGCGGGGCTCGTGAACTCGCACGAGGCAACGCCGCCGTCTTGACTGGCTTTGTTTAAATAACACTGCACTAGTATATTTAATGAATCCACTGGATAACTGGTTCATCCGGTACTAAGATGACCAAATGTGGGTTCAAAGGATCAAATAATCCGTCATCCGGTTCGAAGATGACCAAATAATGTGGGAACCGACCTGTGAGATTTATATTTGTTTAATTTATATGAATTTATATTTACGTTAATTTATATACTTCGATAGCAATTTGTATAATGATAAGTGGACTGTATTTCTGCAATAATCTCTTAATCTCACAAATCGATTCTCTACACATTAGGGGGGTTTATTAAATTAATATATATATGCAGCCAATCAAACTACAGTAATAGACTACATACATTGAAGAGGTTCCTTATCTTATAGTACAGCAGGTTAGTCCACCAGGTATAACTAGGGTGTAGACACCAAATTATCCTCTTTGAGGTAGCTTCCATCACCCAGTAACTGGTGCACAAAATCTTGCTTCCTCGTCTTGACCTTTAGTTTGAGGCTATGTCGTGCTCTAACCGGATCAACCCATATAATGACATTAATGGCCATAAATGAAGATACATGGGTTTCGGAAAGAACACTTAACTTGAATTTGTTGACAGCGTGTTGAAAATGGTACACCTTTGGGTTCCATAACACTACGTCCAAGTAAAATTAACAGGAGCCGAATTTGCTCCCGTGTGAGCCTCTGGTCTCGTATAAACAATGGCTGCCCTCTCCTCCTCACTCTGACGCCTGGCTTACATTGTCCACATTTCAGAAAGTGATAGAAGGGTCACATTTACTCTACTTTAATATTGATAATTAAGTTAATTTATATAAGATGTTTTTATGATGGTAAAGTCCAAAGACTAATGTATTTAAGAATAATTCCCAGCAGAATAGCTGGTGAATTTATAATGGTATGTGGTGATGATATCCCGTTTTCTTTAGACGGTAATTCCACTACAAGTTACGTTTTCTATGGGTAACTTGTTTATACAACACAGCTCTTATCTGTCTGTATGATATAATTATTAAATGGTGTCGGATTTTCCGACAGGCAAGCCATTGGACCAGGCACATTTACCAACAGCATGCGAAGAAAGAGGCATTCATCCTGATTAGGATGAACGGTGTGCAGTCTGCCTATCGTAGTTTATTTGAATATGCCAGGTCGTCCGTTGACTCGCTCACCTCGTTTGCATCGTTCAAATGATTTTCTAGTGGCATTCCATGTGTAATACGTAGGCACTTCCGAATACAGCATTGTTTTTGCAAACACGTCATTTTGACATAACGTGAAGAAAGCAGTTAACGCTGTAGCCGGTGGATTCATAGCTGTTTGTTGCACATTTGCAGCAGTGAAATAAACGTGTTGTCCATTTTCTTGTTTTCTAGACAAAACAAAAAATACTAACGAAATAATTCAATTCGAACGCAGATCAATCGACACAGCTCAATTTCACCACCAATTGCACTGAAAAATAATAAGAACAGTTAAAAAAACGAAAAGAAAAACAATGAAAAAAGTAACAAATAAACTATGCCCACGAAATGAACGGTATGGTAAACAACACAGCTCCATTCCAACGCAATATCACACAAAATAATTAAATCAAAATGAAAATAAATCAAAATCTATGAAAATTCAATTTATCAATGCAATCAGAAACATTGAAATGGAATCGTAACATATTTTGTGTAGCTTGTGTTCGTCTTACGTGCAACAAATGGCGCTGTTTAAAAAAAAGCATGTTTTTACCGGTCACAGGTATGACATCTAAATAGTAGGAATATAAAAACACACACGTATTCGAATGGAATGTTGTGTCAAAATTTCAAAGCAATTGGTGAAGAATTTTTGGAGATTAAAGCGTGTGTTACTCCTTCGTACTACAGATGGCGCCTTTTTCAAAATAAAAGCATGTTTTTCCTGTCACAGGTGAAGCATGTATATAGTAGGAATATAAAAACGCGTGCCTATTCCAATGCAACGTTGTGTCCAAATTTCAAAGCAATCGGTAAAGAGGTTTCAAAGATTTCCCTCTCATGAAAAACACATTAAAAACACAGTTTTTACGTGATATCGATATAGTTTGTATATAAAATCCCGGTCGGGTGCAAATGTAACGGTGTGTGAAAATTTCATAGCAATCGGTGAAGAACTTTCGGAGATTAGCGATTTTGAACAAACGAACATTTCAATTTTTATTTATATAGATATCGTGCAAACAGACAATATATTGAATTAGCGTTGTGTATGTTTCGTGCCTTTGTGTATGATAAATCTAGTGGGTTCCTGTTGTAAGTGGCGGCTGGGAACAACTTTATATATGGTTACATACATTGATACTAGAGAATGGTAAATACTTTAAGTCAACATATATCAGTGTTAGGAGAGTGGCTATAAGAAAACCAACAATTTGCCTTTCTCACTTTGCGCACAGTCATCATGGAGAGAGCACGGAACGAGACATCCGTCTGCTCAAGCCTCCCAGTTCGCGAAGATAATATTTATGAATTTTTGAGTGAAACTATAGTTCACGCTATTTGTATTTACACCTGTGTAAAATTGCTTCAGAAGCGTTCGAAACGGTTTCCAGCTCAATAATCATTGACAAATAACATATCCAAAATCCATCAAATTCGAAAAAAAGAAAAAGGATCACCCCCAGAAATGCATTTTAAAATGGCTGACTAGCTGTTTCCTATAAAATGCAAAATTAAATTTACAGGTTACAGAGAGATATAATGCTTTGTCTTGACAAGTAAAATGGTTTAAATAAAAATATGTTTTTAACAATATGAAACACGACCATTTATTACGTTATTGTGATGCTATGGAACATTTTGTAGAAATTAATAATCATGGAAACAACATTTTTTTAATTTCAGGTTTAAATTTCTGTTCAGAACAGAGGTGATACCTGGTCACAGACATAGAGAAGTGATACCTGGTCACAGACATAGAGAAGTGATACCTGGTCACAGACATAGAGAAGTGATACCTGGTCACAGACATAGAGAAGTGATACCTGGTCACAGACATAGAAAAGTGATACCTGGTCACAGACATAGAAAAGTGATACCAGGTCACAGACATAGAGAAGTGATACCTGGTCACAGACATAGAGAAGTGATACCTGGTCACAGACATAGATAAGTGATACCTGGTCACAGACATAGAGAAGTGATACCTGGTCACAGACATAGAGAAGTGATACCTGGTCACAGACATAGAGAAGTGATACCTGGTCACAGACATAGAAAAGTGATACCTGGTCACAGACATAGAGAAGTGATACCTGGTCACAGACATAGAAAAGTGATACCTGGTCACAGACATAGAAAAGTGATACCTGGTCACAGACATAGAGAAGTGATACCTGGTCACAGACATAGAGAAGTGATACCTGGTCACAGACATAGAGAAGTGATACCTGGTCACAGACATGGAGAAGTGATACCTGGTCACAGACATGGAGAAGTGATACCTGGTCACAGACATAGAGAAGTGATACCTGGTCACAGACATAGAGAAGTGATACCTGGTCACAGACATAGAAAAGTGATACCTGGTCACAAACATAGAGAAGTGATACCTGGTCACAGACATAGAAAAGTGATACCTGGTCACAGACATAGAGAAGTGATACCTGGTCACAGACATAGAGAAGTGATACCTGGTCACAGACATAGAGAAGTGATACCTGGTCACAGACATAGAAAAGTGATACTTGGTCACAGACATAGAGAAGTGATACCTGGTCACAGACATAGAGAAGTGATACCTGGTCACAGACATAGAGAAGTGATACCTGGTCACAGACATAGAAAAGTGATACCTGGTCACAGACATAGAGAAGTGATACCTGGTCACAGACATAGAGAAGTGATACCTGGTCACAGACATAGAGAAGTGATACCTGGTCACAGACATAGAGAAGTGATACCTGGTCACAGACATAGAAAAGTGATACCTGGTCACAGACATAGAGAAGTGATACCTGGTCTCAGACATAGAGAAGTGATACCTGGTCACAGACATAGAGAAGTGATACCTGGTCACAGACATAGAGAAGTGATACCTGGTCACAGACATAGAAAAGTGATACCTGGTCACAGACATAGAGAAGTGATACCTGGTCACAGACATAGAAAAGTGATACCTGGTCACAGACATAGAGAAGTGATACCTGGTCACAGACATAGAGAAGTGATACCTGGTCACAGACATAGAGAAGTGATACCTGGTCACAGACATAGAGAAGTGATACCTGGTCACAGACATAGAGAAGTGATACCTGGTCACAGACATAGAAAAGTGATACCTGGTCTCAGACATAGAGAAGTGATACCTGGTCACAGACATAGAGAAGTGATACCTGGTCACAGACATAGAGAAGTGATACCTGGTCACAGACATAGAGAAGTGATACCTGGTCACAGACATAGAGAAGTGATATCTGGTCACAGACGTAGAGAAGTGATATCTGGTCACAGACGTAGAGAAGTGATACCTGGTCACAGACATAGAGAAGTGATACCTGGTCACAGACATAGAGAAGTGATACCTGGTCACAGACATAGAGAAGTGATACCTGGTCACAGACATAGAGGAGTTATATCTGGTCACAGACATAGAAACTAATCCTCTTCGTCGCTGTCATCACATTCAGTACCGGTACCTGATTTGTTATCACAATCACTAACTTGGCGCTTGCCACACAGTGAACATGGTCATCCACGGTGTTCGCATCTTCATTGTGAAGGGGCACATATCGTCTAATATGAGCATCGGATCATGTAAAATAGATATTTCGGAGCTGGAGATACGTTGTCGATTGTAGGGAGTAGGAAGTATTTTCTAGATTGCAACCCTACTCTTCTGCACTGATTCTTTGTGGAAACATTGTTTATTTCTGGCTGCAATTGCGTGGAACGTCACCAATGTGCATATGGCAGACTCTCCACAAAGCTGGGAGATTCCAGAAAACACGAGAGCAAGCGTGTAGGGCCTGGGTGCACAGTCGGGTAAAGGTTTTGGGGACCTTCTTCAAACTTGGTCCACCAAGTTGTGATCCATGATGATCACAGGAATCTCTATCATACAAAATGTAACACTTTAAGGGACCCCTCTTTGAGTCTTCATCACAGTTTTAGTTTTGTGATTAATAGGCAGTTCGATGTGATGACAGAGCAGAAGGCTCTGTATCATCTCTACGAGCAGTGACACTATTTAGATGTTCAACCGAAGACAGCATAAAGTTTAACAGTATTTTTTTGACAAGTTAACAACTAGTACAATGGATGCTTGATTTACTCTAGAGTCGTGTCAACAAAACTATTATTGCATTAGCGGACACGGGACATGTAACTAATTGATCATGTCCACTCATGGACAAAACTGCCTAACGATGCCTGTGTGCAAGGAACAAACAGAAGTTCTGATCAGGGTACTTAGGCAATGATCAATAGATCATTGAACAATAGATCAACACTAGCACTGGCAAAGGGACAGGCAATAACAATGCATAATGATTGCAAACAAGGACTAAATACGTAAATGTATATGCAGCTCGCAGTCACAACCATTTGTAATGCCAGGTCGTTTGACGTTGCTGCATGGTGGTTGGTGGTTGGAGGTGCGGAGCGCCCACTTGCCGAGGCTCCTGCTGGCGGTATGGAGGTGGCCGGTGGTAGCCGTGTTCGATGGGTGGATACTGTCCGGCTGGATTTTTCTGGTGCTGTGGACTGGCCCATTGTGGAGATTGCTCTCCTGGACGTGCTCCGTGTCGACTTCTCTGAACTCCTGCGGCTAGACAAGATCTAGCTTACCCGTGTGGCGATGTCATTTGCCACGTCGCTTCTTTACCAGGAGTTTGTAGCACGCTCGCTTCCTCTTCCTGCTTCGGCTCTGACTGTGGAGATCTCGGATCCCTGGGGGCCCTTGACGTTTGTGAATGTTCACGGGGTGTCGGTGACCTTCCCCGAGGCGGAGCTCATGTCAGTGTTTACGCAGTTTGGTGCAGTGGTGAAGCACCGGTTCACCACTTTGAGTGCGGGCCGGCTGAAAGGGGTTCGTCTGGGTGCTCGTATGCTCGTCATGCTGGTTACAAGCCATATTCCCTCCAGGGTTTTGTTTCACGGGCTCTCTCTGCGGGTATTTTATCAGGGTCAAACACGCACCAGTTTTCGGTGTGGTGCTGAGGGCTACGTAGCGGTCAGCTGTGATGCTCCTCGTGCTGAGGCCCCTTCAGTTTTCCTGGAGGATGACTTTCCCCGTTTGTCTGTGCATGGGGATTTCTCGGTGGATCCTCGCTCTGTGCAGGTGCCTGGTGTGGTTCTTGCGGCGGTTACCGCTGTCGTTCCATCTGGCCCTGATATGTCTGCCCCACCTGTGAGCTCTGAGGACCTTGGGGCACCTGCTTCGACGTTCGGTGGGTGCGGAGGTGCATTCGCATTCGGTTGCTTCCATGATAGCATTGGATGGTGCTGTAGGGGTGGTGCCTGCATCTCCTGCAGAAGGACATGTGCTTCCAGGTGCTGTCGGGGTGGTGGTGTGTGTGACTCCGCCCCGCCCTCTGCCTCATCGCCTCTGGTGGTTTTCTCGTTAACATGTGCCTCTTCTCCTCTGCCGGTTCCATCGCCCTCGCTGGATACCTCACGTGTGCTGGAGTCTACCCTTCCTCCTGCTGTGTCTCTTCCTTTTCCGAATCCAGTCTCCTTGGATAGTAGTGGCTTTTTGCCCCGCGTCGTTGAGGCTGCCGTTCTGTGTGGTCATGCTGCCCCGGCTTTGGGGCCGCCTGCCGATGGTTTTTCTGGGGCACCGCTTGTAGGGGGTGACAGTTCCAACGATCAACGGCCTATTTCTAAGCGCCGTCGTTCGGCTCGGGATGCGTCACCTCGCCGGACGTGGTCAGAGGAGCGTGACACAATGGATGATGATGCTGTGGGCGACGTTGTGCTGCCTCCTGTGGTGCCTTCTGTGTTTGACACTGTGCCCCCCTGCTGGTGGCTCTCCTCCAGGGTCGCGGTTGCCCCTGGTGACCGCGACCTCGTCGTGGTGTTGTCGAAGAATGTGCGAATGGGGGACTCTGCTCCTGTTCCGGTTGGCGGAGGCCCTGGGGCGCCTGCGGAGCCACCTTCCGCGGGGCTCGGTGCGATGCCCGGCGTAGAACGACGTGCGCGCCCTGGTATGCGGCCCAATGTGCGGGCCACATGTAATTGTTTTATTCTTTGTACATATTTTATGTTATTTGTGTTCTTCTGTGTAGTTTTTGGATTTACTGTTTCTTTGTACATTGTTGTAATTTTTGTGTATTTTTCTTGTTCATTTTTGTTATTGTACTTCTGTCATTTATTTGTTGTGTAATTGTACGCATTCTCTGTCCTATGATGTTTGTGGGTTTCTTTGCTTGTGTCCTGAGTGCTTTTCTGTGACATCTTGTATGTAATTTATGTCTGTTTCATAGTGTTTGCTTTGTTTCATGTATCAGCGCGATTGTTTGTATTTCTATGTTGTTTTGCACTTGTTCCTTGTTTTTGTACCTTGATTTTTTATATATCAATAAAAAAAATTGTAATGTCATGGTAACAAACAATATGTACCATGAATAACCATTACATGAATGACATGTAAACATTGTTGAGTCTGCTTGTATCCCAGTCTCCACCTATTATGAGTGTTCAGTAGGTGAGAAGTCCTAGCTGACCACAGAGATCAACATATAGAGAGAGACCATTAATAGCAACACAACACTGCACTTACAGTAAGGCCGGTCATCAACAGTCTCTCATACCTTCCCTCATAAGGGTTCCGGTAGTAGTTATGCTCATTCTCGTCTCACAATCTAGTATTCCAGATTCAAATACCCGGTGGGAAAAAATGGTTGAGTGCGTTTCCTATCCCCTCATGCATCTGTTCACTTAGCAGCAAATAGGTACCCTCGAGTTAGTCAGATTGTGGTGGGGTTTCATTCTGGGGAGGATCACTTATTCGACCCTTGGGGGGGAGGACCTCGATATAATCCTAACATGAACTGAATGTATAAACTGTCTTCCCGTTCCCCAACACAATGAATTATTCTGAAAGCAGCTTCATAGGTGAGCAGAGAGCCGGTCTCATGCTCGTTCACAATGGGACATGGTGTAGGATCTCAATAGGATGACACACGTTCCTGACACAACCGTCCTTGACTCGGTCGGGTACTGGCAGACGTGCTGTATCTCTACAACGACAGCAAGTATTTTTTTACTTAGTCACATATGCATATTGTGACATAATCTGGAATAGTGCAGTTACTATCCTGGCGGATGTTGTACAAAACGCCAATTAATAAAAAAAAAGAGACACAAAATAAAATAAAGTTGCTGAATCCTTTACTGTGTACGAATTGCGTGTGAAAAGCAGAGAATAAACACTCTGAAATATTTAATGTAATAAAACTTAAAAAAATTACCTAAAACTTAACAAAAATTTACTTAAAACTTAACAAAAATTTACTTATCTTACAAAAAAAATGATAAACTATAAATGACAAAAAACCCTTAACCACTTAGCTTATCACAATCAAAAAGAAATATATATGCAAGTGAATTTACGTTACTGACAAAAGGTGAATGTGACACTTTATACATAGGCTCTGAATGTCAACCGTCACCGTTCGTAAGAACGTCAAAGTAAGGGAAGACACAAGTGAGTATGAGAGCACCAGATGGTTTCTAGTTGACCACAGCCTCGGCCAGGGCTTATATACCGGCGGTGACATCATATTGGCGCGAAGCTGGGTCATAGACGAGGAACCAGCAGTGTAAGTTTATTTTTTTTTTATTTTTACATGCAAAGCATGCAACTTAAATACAATAAAAACAACACAGAATACAGAACAGAACAAAAGAAAACAATAGACCACCGGCCAGAAGGGCCGACAGCATTTCACAATAAACCACAAACATGATAAAGGCATAGAAAAATACAGCATACAACACGGCACAAAGTAGAATACAATGGCAAACTAGCAAGCACAGTAACATCACAAAACAAAACCGTCATAAAACAAAACATACATCAAAGGCACAACAGGGAACATCACAGTACAATCACAATACATACCAAACAAAACATAAAGAACAAACACGTACAACAGGTAAAGCACGCCATAACAAACGGAAGGCAAAACAAAATGGCACAACCGAACAAAGAGCACTCGCCAACAGCCTGAAGGGCACACAATATGATATACACAAGCGCATACGACATCCACAACCGAACACACAAATACACAGGAACCGCACACCCACCCACCAGCCATACAAAGAAAACCTACAACATACACTGGAGCACGAGGAAAAACGAGGAAGGGGCCACAGTACTCTCAGAGCGAGCATCCTCTCTCAACACCATCACCAGGCCACCCCGCTCACCACCAACCACAGCAGGGGGAACCACCCCCACGAAGAACCGGAGCCACCCCATGCAGGCAACGCACCTGAAGCAGGACCCTCGGACACCACACCAGGAGGGGAGGCCGAAACGCCGGCACCGGCATCCTCAAGCAAGTGTACCTCCACCACCACCGTAGTGTGCACCACTTCCGGAGCCACTCCACCGTCAACGGAAGGACGACACTCGTCGAAGTCGCCAACTTCAGCCCACGCAGAAGAACGCCGGGAACGCTTAGGCTCGGGCCGCACATCATCAGACCCGGAGGCAGACTCAGCGACCCGCGCAGCACTAGCCGGGCGAACCGACGCACGCCGCAGTACGGCAGCCTCCTCAACCACACGGGGCACCAGGCCAGGCACAGGAGGGAATGCCGGATCCATCCCAGCTCCCAGCACAGCCGGAACAGACGGCGAGGGTGCAGGGACCGGGACAGACACAGCAGAGGAAGAACTGGAAGACGAGGGGTCCGAGCAAACGGCAGTCGGAAGAAGCTCAGGGACACCAGCCGGAGCAGGCGGAGCACCAGGCGAGGACACAACCTCCGGAGGAGATGCGGCAACAACAGGGGGCGCAACAGGCGGAGCAACAGCTGATACAGAGGGCACCTCCTCAGCCGAAGAGACGTCCACGCCCACCGAATCATCCCCCACAGGAAGGGGCGGAAAATCCTCCTCACTGAAGAGATTCACTGGTGCAACAGCAGGCGCAGAACAGTCAGCAGCCTGATGGCCTAAAAGACCACAACGATAACACGTCCGCGGCTGGCGGGCGTAAAACACCCGAACGTTGTACCCCATAAGGCGCACAGAGGACGGAATATCCGCCCGGAGTCTCATGCCCAGGGTGCGAATGTTAGACCTCACACCCTTAAGAGGACTAGAAGACACCACGTTCACCCTCACACTAACTACCGCGCCAAACCGGCCGAAATACCGCCGTAGCAGAGCCTCTGGAAACTCCAAGGGAGCCCCATGCACTCTGATGTAAGTAAGTGCACCACTTCTGTCCGAGAGGGTGACAGTGCCCGCACCATCCGGCAGGGGTAGTGTCCGCCCCTCGTATCGCCGGAGCCGGAGAAAATCGCGATACGCCACCTCCTCCGTGAACTTCACAATCGCCCTACGGGCCGTTATTAACTCGACCCCATAAATCGCAAACACAGGGACAGAGAGCATTTCACAAGCCAGGGCAATCTCCGGGTAACCAGCCCGCACAGAGAACTCTAGTCCCACAGACTGAGCCCGGACGACAGGGGGTAGAGGGACCCCCATCGTAACACCACGTCAGCACAGGCGAGCAGAGACACACCCGCCCCCAACCGGCCGAAACTGGCAAACAACACCAACTGCTGGAGCGCCGATGCAACACGTCTGTCCCCTACCGAAGCCAGGGCCAGGTCCCTGACAAAAGGTGAATGTGACACTTTATACAATAGGCTCTGAATGTCAACCGTCACCGTTCGTAAGAACGTCAAAGTAAGGGAAGACACAAGTGAGTATGAGAGCACCAGATGGTTTCTGGTTGACCACAGCCTCGGCCAGGGCTTATATACCGGCGGTGACATCATATTGGCGCGAAGCTGGGTCATAGACGAGGAACCAGCAGTGTAAGTGGTAGTTTGCTGGTAGTATATTGGAGCCGGCGAGTCGCAGGTGCACATCTCTCGTGGAAGGTAGGCTGATGGGAAGGGGGAGAAGGAGTGACAGGACAATAAATTTTGGCACGCATTGTTGTCGATTCTTGATGTTGACAGATAATGTACGAGCATACTTTTATTCAAGATGTAAAGAACAGGCAAAATCGACTGCTATGTAAGGGATAACCGTAACAACTCCTCCCCGAAGCCTGTTCCTATCGTCTAAGGTGCTGATGTGAATTGGAGATTGGAAGTGAGAGGTTCCACTTGGTGGACTGGTGATAGGACGTTTGAGACGACATCGTCCGAGCTGTTGATAAGAATATGATGGTGGTGTAGAGCTGCAGAGCCCAGCGAAATATGGGTTGGTTGGAAAACCGAGCCTACTGCAAAGACCGAAGGGAATGGTGATCCGAGATGTTGATGGGATGATAACCTTGGAGATATGATTCGTAGTGTTGTAAGAAGGGTATGATGATGAGTAGCTCCTCTACGATTGTAGTAGCTGAATGGTCAGATCCCATCTCGCTCAGGTATCATGATCGGTATCAACGTCGGTGCTGCCGGCGTCGATATTGAAGATAAAGGGTTTCCTAACATCTGGGAGATGTTGATTTCTTTCAGTGTTTTCTTACACAGGTCACTGATAGAGTTGGTGCCACAATCGCTCTGAATCTCCTTGGGAAGTCAGCACTGTTGGAAGTTCTTCAAGAGGTGCTTAACAACGAGAATAGTATTAATGGTCTTGATGGGATCGGCTATAGGGAACCTGGTGGAAGGACACGGGATATTTCTGATATGGATGTTACTTGAGCTGGTCCTGGGCAGAGGCCCGATGCAGTCGACAATGAGCTTACTTAACGGCTCAGAAGACACAGGAATAGAAATCAGTGGTGCCTTGAGTATTGGAGCGTTCGGCTTACCTGCCATCTGACACGTATGGCAGGTGTTCAGGAAGTTCCTTACGTCACGAACCATACCTGGTCAATAGTAATCCTTTAATAATGCATGATAAGTCTTGCTGAAGCCGTAGTGTGACTTAGGCCCATGGGCCAAATACATAATCTACTTCCTTAAGGAGGTAGGAACTACCAGCTGGTCGACATTAGCCCAATCGTCCTCCTCCTTTAACTTACTGGGCCTAAATCTGCCATATAAAATCTAATTATCTTTAAGAAAATACCCAGGGATAGAATCAGGTTGAGTTTGAGCCGGAAAGAACAAAGGAGTTAAGGATAAATCATCTTTCTGTAACTTACGGAACTCCAACAGGTTGAGATTCAGTGGGAGGCCCTGAGAATCTTAAGGGACTGGTTAAGGGACTACTTGTTGCGTTCGAGTGACTTGGGCACGAGTCGTCACCATGACTGGCTGGGAGATGTCCTCTACTTCGTAGGCTTGTTGTACCTCTGCAACGTATATCATAATAGGGTTTCGGTGGAAGAGTCACCTGTGATTTGTTACTTATAATGAGGTTCGTGGGTTCTTGATGTTCTGCCAAGTCGTTGCCCAGGAGAAGTCGAATTCATAGCATGGGGAAAGGATTTTCCCTGATTGTGACTTGGACTTCACCACGGACGAAAGAACAATCCAGGTGGACTCTAGTGAGTGGGTATGGAGTGGTTGCAGTGAGGTCGGTGATGAGGACGGTTGCATGCATGCAGAACATGTTGCACATGTCTACCATACTTGAAGAGTGTCTATCTGTCTCTTGTAATTATTTGATCAAGAATATATACAATTAAGTATGATTATTGGGGTGTGATTAGGTCCTGTTACGTTTTGTCTTATAAAGTACATTAACTATATTTACAATTGTAACTTGTTGCAAACCAATTTCAAAATTAATAAAAGGTTTGTGTGTGAAATCACGTCATCTCCCCTCTAAAGCCAAATGGCAATATATAAAATTATACATTATATCGTTTACATGAAAGTTCAATAAACTCTTAGCACAAAAGTAGAGCCATCTCCCATGTTCACTAATCTTCATATATTGATTTTGATATGCTGCACTTTTCTATTTTACTATCGATGGCAGAGTGAATTTTGTAAACTTGTGTATGATGTTTTGACAAATGAGACTCGTCATTACAAAAATCATATTCATTTATAATCTAACCCACTACTACTTCAACAACAAATGTTGCGATACCATTTTGCACGTTCCAAGAACTGGAGGGGGGTTAAGAAATACTTTTCCCTCAACTGTACCAATACTTGCAAACAGTGGTGATGCAGATTCTAGTCTTATGATGTAGTTGCTTCTAACGGCTGTAAATAATGGTTAAAATTATTGAAAATATTAAAATAGAATTTATAACTCTTATTTCTTTCGATATGAAATTTTTTATTCCATTTCACTTCTGATTGTCATATCGGAAAGTGAAATTTGTACAGAAAATTCGCCCATTATTTCAAGTTTTCTCCTATTGAGTTAAAAGAAAATTGTAAAACATTTTATGGTACACTGAAATACACATCCTGAGAACTGTTAAATCTTCTTGACAGAGATCTAGTTACTTGTTGACTGCTATGTTATATACTGTCTTATAATGTAGGGGCCAGATTCACAGGGCAGCTTACAAATGTTTTTCTTCTTAGCGCCTTCGTAGCGGCTACGTCGGTTTTCAGGTAAGCACACTAAGAAGGAAAACCATCGTAAGTTTGCTCCATCGGCTAAGGTTACCCTCGACCACTCGTAGCTTTACGTAAACTGGATATAATTCAATTTTTCTCCACAATTTTTCAACTACACAACACGGAGGGTCGATTTTAATATAAACAAAAGATTTTAGTTGGCGAATCTCGTGAAGAGGAGTCCTTCATGTTAGTAATATATACATTCTCTGCTTGAACCTTAGAGTAAATATGTCTTTTATGATATTAGAATTAGTTTTATAATAGCAAGATATTATACCTTGATTATACAAGATATTATACCTTGATATTATACGAGATTAATATATATTATATTATAGTAGTTATTAAATAAATAAACACTGGTGAACATGAAATATGAGAGAAGGTGGCTGGTGGGAGCATTCACTATCACCAAATGCCCCACTGCACAAATGATGTTAGGTAAGAAGGGTAAAAACTTCAAAAACTTCTCTCGCTGGGTACTTAAACCTATAATTATGACTGTATGGACTATTATGACCTGTTAAAAAAGAGAGGGGGAAGTAGGGGTCCAAGACCACTTCCTGTTACACAATTTGACTGTGTGTAACAATAAGTAATTTATTTATATATAATATATATATATATATACATATATATATATATATATATATATATATATATATATAAATAATATATAATATATATATATATATATATATATATATATATATATATATATATATATAAATAATATATAATATATATATATATATATATATATTGTGACGGTAACGCGTTGGTGTTCGGCTGTTTAAGGCTAGGGGTATGGCCTCGTCACATAGTTATAAAAAAAATAGAAAAACTGGAACTTCGTCTGTGGTAAGGTAAGGAGAAGACACACAAAACACAAGTAAAACTTTAACAATGAAATTTTAATTACGTTAAATAAATCAAAACATGAAAATAATGCACAAACAAATTCTTATAATAAAATCAATGAATCAAAATAATAAGAATACTTAAATGACACAATGAAAAGTTACGTTAAGGCAAAATAACAAGAAGTGCAATACAACAGTAAGTGGGAGGTGCTGGAATATTGGCTTAAAGCCACCACCTCTCTCAGTACACTCTAGAGTCTAGCTGGGAGGAGTGCTGGCTACGAAAGCACGGAACATTCTGAAGACTGATGTTGGGGCGACCCCAGACATCGGGTAGTATTGGGGGGCGAGTGCAGGTGCAGCCAGACCGGCGACCAATCAGCGGAGCCGTAGCGATCAACGGGTAGTTTGGTGATTTGGGTCCGAACAGGTGGCGGGCTGCATACGTTTCTGCTCACCCTGGCAAGCCTTGCTGGTGGTGGTGTTGTTGGCGTTGTTGGACATTTCTTCCATAGTCTTTTTATATAATTGTGAAGACGTAATTTTGGAGGGAAGAGCAGGCTCAATCTCTTGAAGGAGATTATCGTCACAACTCTCCCCCGAAGCCTGCGGTTCTGGAAGAAGTACGTCGTTATGTGGTGGAGTAATGGATGGAGTCGCTTCTACTTCATAAACTCTGGAGAGGGCATCGGCTATGGTGTTGTCAGACTCTTGGTATAGCGTGTCTCCAGGTTGAATTTCTGCAGGTAGCAAGCCCATAGTAGAAGACGTTGAGATGAGAAGTGGGCGTGCTGCAGGAGGTGTAGGGTGGTGTGGTCCGTATTGATGGTGGACCGAGCACTTTTCAGGTGTGGAGTGAAGTGCTGAAGCTTCAGGATGAGGAAGAGTAGCTCCTTGCCAATTGTTCCGTCGTTCCTTGTAGCAGTAGTCGCTGACAGGTGTATTCTTCTCGCCTCGTTGCTGCATCACGACACCACCATCGTCGGTACCATTGGCGTCGACATGGAGGATGTAGGGCTTATCTGACGAGGTGAGAGTGGAATTAGAAGAGGGCATAGGAGCACGAGTATTATCCTGAAAGCATTTGGGAAGATCATTAAGGATTTTGGAATTAGAAAGCGCCGACTCCTTGTCAGTGCTTTCGGGAGAAGAAGCCGGGATGGTCTCACTGTGGATGTAGGGTTCTGTGAAAGTAGAATAGTTTATCAAGACAGTGGGAGGAGTACCATTATATTGCTTCAGGAGGTTGACGTGGCACAGCTGGGTCTTCCGCCGCCTATCAGGAGTCTCTATCACATAATTATTATTATTCCTGCACTCTTTGACGCAGTAGGGTCCTGAAAATCTGTTTTGTAAAGGTGAACCTGGGATAGGGAAATAAGCAAGGACGAAGTCTCCCGGCTTGAATTTTCTTACTTTGCTGGTCTGGTCGTAATGAGTCTTCATTCTCACCTGGGCTTTCAATAGATTATCATGGGCAAAGCGGTGGACTCTCTCTAGAATGTGCTGAAGGTTTTGAAGAAACTGGGGCACATTCTGATGCTCACTGAAGGTGGCATCTCTGAGAGAGTCTTTGAAAGCCTTAAGGGGAGTACGGCACTTACGGCCGTAGAGCATCTCATAAGGAGATACTCCTAGGGACTCATTGGGGAGACTTCTGAAAATACACATTATTAGGTCAATCTGCTTATCCCAATCCTTTGAGGTTTCACTACAAAACTTTTTCAAGAGTGCTTTGATGGTCTGATGACTACGTTCAAGAGAACCCTGTGAAGCAGGATGATAGGGGCTGGACAATACCTGTTTGATGTTGAACTCCTCCAGTGTCCTTTTGAAGAGATCACTGGTGAAGTTGGTGCCACAGTCACTTTGAATCTCCCTGGGAAATCCGTATTGAGTGAAGATCTTCAATAGATGTTTGATAACCGTAGCAGCCGTGATGTTCTTCACTGGAACTGCTATGGGAAATCTGGTGGTAGGACACAGGATGGTTAGGATGTAGGCGTTACCTGAACTGGTCCGAGGTAAAGGACCGACACAGTCTATTATGAGTCTGTGGAAAGGTTCCGCAGGCACCTGTATGGGAATCAGTGGTGCTCTGGGAATGGAGACGTTCGGTTTGCCTGCCATCTGACATGTATGACACTGTTTTACGTACTGTTTGACGTTATTTACCATACCTGGCCAGTAGTAGTCTTGGCGAATCCCATGGTAAGTCTTGTTGAAGCCGTAGTGGGAGAATGCTCCATGGGCCAGGTGTAGAATAGTGGGCCGCAGGCTGGTGGGAATCACAAGTTGTTCGGTGTTGGCCCAATCGTCCTCCTCCTTCAGTTTACTGGGTCTATATCTGCGGTAGAGCAAGTCGTTCTCTAGGAAGAACCCAGGAATACTGTCGGGTTGAGTCTCAGCCTGGAAAAACAATGGTGTTAAAGTAAGATCTTCCCTCTGCAACTTACGGAACTCCAACTTGGTCAGATGCGGGGGTAGTTTCTGAGGGTCTTGAGGGACAGCGGTAGCAGTAGAGTCAGCTGGCTGTGGACGTGCGGCTTGTGCACGGGTGGTCACGAGAACCGGAGGAGAAACTTCACTCTCTTGAACCTCTGCTGGAACATACTCAAGAATAGGGTTACTTGGCACAGAGTTACACACCTGGGGTTTGTCCATGACGATCAGGTTGGTTGGTTGCAGGTCTTCTGCCAAGTCGTTGCCTAGGAGAAGTTGCACTCCAGGCATGGGAAAAGGCTTTTCCCTGACGGCGACTTGGACTTCCCCGTTCACGTAGGGACAATCCAGGTGGACTCTGGCGAGAGGGTATGGAGTAGTAGCAGTGAGGTCAGTGATGAAGACCGTTTCCCCGGTGTAGACTATGTTGGGCACAGCCGACTTCAAGATGATCGATTGTAGAGCCGCTGTGTCCCTCAAGATCTTCAATTTGAAACGTCCCTCCGGATTTGAACCGTTGGCAGAGACAGTTCCAGTATACAGGTGGTTACTGAAAAGAGAAAGATCATTAACATCAACACCAACATTCATCACAGGCTTACCGGACTTAGGAGGAGTTGGTTTGGGTCGTTGTTGGTCAGTGGTTCCCTTGTATTGAGACTTACCACACTTGTCTATGGTATGTCCATAGAGTCTACAATACTTGCAGTACAGTTGTGAACCAGCTTGATCGGGGCTCACCTTCTCGTAACTGTACCACGACTTCTTACTGGAGGATGGTTCAGGTGTCAGCCGGTGGATGAGGCTGTAAGTGTCAGCCGACTTAGCACACTTCAGGTAGTCGGTTTCTTCTTTATCTGCTAAGTAGAGGCGGACAGGAGGCGGCACACGTCTCAAGAATTCTTCAACAAGCATCAGGTTGACGAGTTCTGTAAAAGTAGAGACATGTGCTGCTTCCAGCCATTTCATGAAATACCTCCGTTTCGTGTTAGCAAACTCGAGGAAGGTAGTGGTACTTGCCTTCAGGTGGTCACGGAATTTCCTTCTATAACTTTCAGTAGAGAGGAGGTAGGCGTCCAACACTGCTTGTTTCAGAGTGTAGTAGTCATTCTCAGACGCCAAAGTACTGAGTGTGACTGCAGCTCTACCTGTAAGATGGACTCTGAGAAGTGTGGCCCATTGGTCGACAGGCCAACTGAGTTGATTAGCAAGGGTTTCAAAGGTGGTAAAGAACACATCAACTTCTGCTTCTACAAAGGATGGCATTAACTTACTTGCATGTGATATATTAAAACTGATGGGAAGATTGGCAGTAGCTTGCTGGCGTTGAGCGAGGTGTGAAGTTTCCAACGTGTATTCCCGTTGACGACACTCAAGAACCAGAGTCGCTTGCTGCTTGTCATGTTCGCGTTGTATTTCCAACTCGCGTTGTTTGGTTTCAAGCTGTACTCGTTCACGTTCACGGAGTAATGCGACCTCGCGTTCGTGTTCTTCTCTCCTCAAAGCAGCTTCGCGTTCTTGTTCGTCTCTCCTCAAAGCAGCTTCGCGTTCTTGTTCTTCTCTCCTCAAAGCAGCTTCGCGTTCTTGTTCTTCTCTTCGTATGGCAGCTGCTCGTTCTTGTTGTTCGAGGGCTTCCCTTTGCTGTTCGCGGGCTTCCCTTTGCTGCTCACGTTCAATCTTAGCCAGCTCTAGTTTAAGTTTCATCGTTGCCAAGTCAGTTTTATCTGCAATATAGTAAGTTTCATGAGTTTCAGAGTCTATCTTACCTTGCTCTAAATAGTAATCCAGCAACAGGTTGTGTAGGTCATTTTTGTTGGCTTGATAGGGAACTTCTAGTTGATACTCATGTGCAAGAGTTTGTAGTTCAGTCCTCTTGGCACGACTCAAAGTCCCTATTTCACCTGCTGGATTTGCACGGAAAGTTTGGAGACGAAACATGGTGAAATTAGCAAATAAAGGTACACGAATGTTCAATAATGAAATGTCAGAAACAGGACAACGTGGCAACTGGCACCTATCCTGTGTGATCTTTAACAATTAACGTTAAGTGAAAGATATTAAATGATTAAATTAAATCAAGGGCGCAGGAAATCTTGTACCCGGTACTCATGTAAGAGAATAAGGGCAAGAAAATCCTACTAACAAATGAAACAAAGTTTCGAAAACAAATGAAACAGTTAAATGCTTCAAAAGTAAAATTGGTAGTCCAAGGATGTAGGCATACCTTGCCAAGTCTCTAAAGGACATAAAGCAAGTTTTTCCCACTGAATTTAATATGATACTTACAGAATTAGCGAACTTTTGTGCTCTGAAAAAATAAGCTAATTCCCTACCGTTGTATGTATCATCATCTCTGACTGACGTGTAGGGGTGCGAGGTGTCAACTGGTGACGAGAACTGCTGCTGAGGTCCCAATTCAGCAACTAAAGTTCGAGCTAGAGGAACTATGGCCCTCTTTGTCCTCCTACAGTCAGATTGCAGAAGATTGGGTACTCTTGACCCGGGGCAGACCACAGTACCAGGGTACCAATATGATGATCTGTCAGAATGAGAAATATTCAAGGGACATAGATGGTAAATACGAGTAATAACATGGAGGGAGAGATGACCAATTAAGAGTATGACTGAGGCCTACAGTCACCACGTAATCCAAAGTTGTCTCACCTTCACTATATGTTACTCTCGTAATGCACAATACACCGCACCTTATAAAAAATGAAATTGAATGAAAAATAGTAAAGCTACGTTAACAGAGTTAAATACGCTTACCATAAATTACCACTTGGCACCAGTACCTGAGTGAGGCTCCCGGACAGGCCCCCATATAACTTGTGACGGTAACGCGTTGGTGTTCGGCTGTTTAAGGCTAGGGGTATGGCCTCGTCACATAGTTATAAAAAAAATAGAAAAACTGGAACTTCGTCTGTGGTAAGGTAAGGAGAAGACACACAAAACACAAGTAAAACTTTAACAATGAAATTTTAATTACGTTAAATAAATCAAAACATGAAAATAATGCACAAACAAATTCTTATAATAAAATCAATGAATCAAAATAATAAGAATACTTAAATGACACAATGAAAAGTTACGTTAAGGCAAAATAACAAGAAGTGCAATACAACAGTAAGTGGGAGGTGCTGGAATATTGGCTTAAAGCCACCACCTCTCTCAGTACACTCTAGAGTCTAGCTGGGAGGAGTGCTGGCTACGAAAGCACGGAACATTCTGAAGACTGATGTTGGGGCGACCCCAGACATCGGGTAGTATTGGGGGGCGAGTGCAGGTGCAGCCAGACCGGCGACCAATCAGCGGAGCCGTAGCGATCAACGGGTAGTTTGGTGATTTGGGTCCGAACAGGTGGCGGGCTGCATACGTTTCTGCTCACCCTGGCAAGCCTTGCTGGTGGTGGTGTTGTTGGCGTTGTTGGACATTTCTTCCATAGTCTTTTTATATAATTGTGAAGACGTAATTTTGGAGGGAAGAGCAGGCTCAATCTCTTGAAGGAGATTATCGTCACAATATATATATATATATATATATATATATATATATATATATATATGTATATATATATATATATATATATATATATATATATATATATATATATATATATATATATATATATATATATATATACTATATTTTTACCTATATTTTTGTACTGAACAGTATTTCCAAAGAAGTGAAAAATTGAGACATAATGCACAATTCAATGAATTCAAAAGAAAAATGACTATTACTTATCAACATGAGATCTTAATGATCCATGGTTAACTTGATTTAATAAGTATAATACTGGTAATAATAAAAACTTTATTACTGATTTTTTTATATTAAGAAGCTTAGGTATACATAGCAATGTGCTGCTATCCAATTCTATATGGAAGATTACACAGTGTAGATAAAAAAAAACTAGCTATAAGTTCATCTAATACTCCCATCTCACAGGATGGTTAGGCATACATGGAATCAAGGGAGAAAATACAGCCTCAATACAAAAAAACAAATCAACTCTGACTAAACAACAATTTCATGATTCTCTCAAGAGGTAAGTACTAAATCATGGCAACATTATATTATAATTACTCTTACCAGTTTCTACAAGACGCCTCTCAAACAATATTTTTTTTAACATGAATAGGTATACACAGCAATGTGCTGCGTCCCTATTCTGTATAAAGGACCACACAGTGTAGATTAAAAACCAGCTACACGCTCATTCAACATCCCCACCTCACAGGACAGCCAGTTATACATGGAATCAGGAGAGAACAAAATATGTAAGGCTGATCTGTTAGCCCCCTCTGGCAAAATCTGGGTGCAGCACAAGAATATCTTCCAATATTCCTGAGTGTATGAACGAATTACAGAGCTCAAAGTACCTCAAAACATTTGGTATGAATCACTGATAACAGGGAAATCACAGATATATTGTTGGAGAGTATATCCTCTCAAGTAGGACTGAAAACAGATGTTTTTCTCCACCAAGAGGGTTATAACCAAATGGAACCGCCATCCCCCTGAAGCCGTAAAGGCCAAATTCCAGCTAAAAAATATCATTAAGACAATTGGCGGGTCCTTTAATAAGCTGCCGGCTTTCTGTCGTCTTCGAGGCGAAGTCGGTGTCGGTGCTGGCTATAGAAGTTGAAAAAACATAGTTTTGGGTTTTACTTCGAAATATACTAATTTTATAAGAAAACTCGAAGTAAATAGAGGGTTATCTTGAGATGATTTCGGGGCTTTTTTTTTTTAAGTGTCCCCGTGGCCCGGTCCTCGACCAGGCCTCCACCCCCAGGAAGCAGCCCGTGACAGCTGACTAACACCCAGGTACCTATTTTATTTCTAGGTAACAGGGGCATAGGGTGAAAGAAACTCTGCCCATTGTTTCTCGCCGGTGCCTGGGATCGTACCCATGACCACAGGAACACAAGTCCAGTGTGCTGTCCGCTTGGCTCCGACCGGGGGCAGGTGAGCTCCGATAAGCCAGCGTCGTGATTGGCTAAATCTTCAAGATGAAGAATGTTGCCTGCTCTCTGATTGGCTAAACGAAACACAGTAGTGAACTCTGCCGGCATGCAGGTGAATCAGACCCAAAACCCAAATATCTTCGTAAGAATATCTTCCTGAATTGCACGTAAGCATCTTCTTAGTGCATACTTAGGAACCTTCGTAGCAAACCTACTTACGAAGAAATACATGGAGCTTCGAGAATCTAGGTCCAGGAGATTGAAGACGAAAAGTATCTATTAATCAAAATCCACCAGTTATTGAAAGTTGCAAAACAAATGGGAGCTCTGTTAAAAAATAAGCCAACCGCACCCTAGGAACAGTCAAACGAACGTTTGACCTCAAGGAATATAAAGTAATTATTCAATTGTACAGATCTCTGGTGCACCCCAATTCAGATTAAAGCAAAGCAATCAACGCATGAAGACCTCATCTTCTGAAGGAAGTATTTGCCTTGGAGAAATTACGACCTATAGCAACAATAATCATCCCAGAACTATATCGACTGTCATATATGGAATGATTGAGAATCACAGGACTTACAACACTACAAACAAGACATGTCAGACCAGAACTCATAGAAACTTTTACAATATTTGACAAGTTGGATGATATTAATCCAGGCCACTTCTTAAATGGTCAGATGTAACATACTAAGGGCAACAGCTTCAAGCTCAACGTCACAATATAGTCTAGAAATAGGAGATACTTTTTTGCCCACAGTGTTAGAAACCTATGGAACTGCCTTCTCGTCGAATCCGTAAATACAAAGATATTACTGCAGTTAGAAATCAAGTTGGAAATTATTCTCTGGAAAAATGGCCAGAACCTTTGACAAACCGGCGGCTTTCTGTCTCCGTCGTGGCCACTAAATAATGATGGCCATCAGGTAAATCAGATAGTTCTCCAATATTGAGAACATGATTAATGTATTTCATTTTCTTTGCTATGTAACAAAGAGTACAGATATATGCTTTCTGGAATTATGTTGTGTTTTGTGCAGGTGTTGTGTGGGCGTCTGTGATGGCGAGCGTGGTGGGGTGGGGCGTGACACTGTGGGCGCTGCAGAGAGCCTGGCACTGGATCTCAGGAAGGCGTGTGGCGAGGTTCATCACATCTTTGTTGTATGGTTGGGACATCCTCTTGGAGCAGCCGCCACGTGACCCTAACCTCAACTTGTCTGGTCGTGTGAGTATGTGTTTGTAAGCACGATTATTATTACTATATTTATAATACTAAAAATACTATATTTTTAGTCCTTCTTTCGCCTTGATTATCACTTAAATTTTACCATAATGTGCCTATTCTTAAACCAAAATTCATCCTGAATCCTGATGAACTCTTTCATCCTGAACCTGCTTCCAGTACTAAAAATACTATGCTGCACCTTCACTTCATATCGGAACTAAAAACTCACTAATCAGAACATAAAAACATAAGAATGTGAGTAACTTCAGTAGGCCTATTGGCCCAAACGAGGCAGCTCCTATTCATTACCACCCAATCTCATTCATATAAATATGTCTATCCTACGCTTGAAACAATCAAGGGATCCTTCTTCTTCTATTATGTTACATGGTATTTGGGTCCTCAAATCAACAACCCTGTTACCGAACCAGTACTTACTCAGGTCTTTTCTAAATCTAAACTTATCCAATTTATACACATTGTTTCGTTTTCTAATTAGTGTTGATACTTTAATACCTTATTAATATCCCCTTTGTTATGCCCATTCAACCAATTGTACACCTCTATCATATCAACCCTAATTCATCGCCTTTCTAGCGAATGTAATTTAACGGACCCAGTGACTGTGTACTGAAACTTCCTCAAACATACTAAATGTTTTTTGTGAATAATATCTTGATGGTAACTGCTACAACTTTTCCTAATGGATCAGCATCATACTATGAAGAGAAAAAACCTAAGAAACAAAAAGAAAAAAGAAAGTCAGATAAACTATAAAAATATTAAAACGCATCCAATTTTTATTTTATTCATTATGGGCTCAGAATGGCATATAACGTTCATGTTCCTCAGGGAAAAATATCATATGAATATAGTTTACCTTAAAATATTTTTTCAATGTGACCATCCAAATATGTGCATAATTTAGATGCCAAAAATGAGGAATTCCAAACTTTAAGGCTTTATGACTAAACGACCATTAGAACACCTTAGAACTAAGAACTTTGCACAGAATATGTAAACATGATGAAAATCGGTCAGAAATAGAATTTTTTAATCTGTCTCAAAGTTGAATTTTTTTTATAGAGATAAATGAAGTTAAAGTTATCGACAATGAATACGGTACTTCTAATTATTGAATTTTCTTATATGTTTTAACAAATATTGCTTGGGATTCGTACTTGAATATGTGAAAATTGTAAGTCAATATGTGTTGAAATGAAGTCAAGAAAAAATACCTCCCCCCCCCAAAAAAAAACTAAATATAGGGATAGGTTAGAGGTAACAAACATATATATATTGCAGTAACTTTATTGCCCATAAATAAGTCATAAGGCTCTCATCTGGTCCTCATTCATAAGTGCAACCTAAGGAGACGAAGAGAATTGAGTTTGAAATCTGTAAATAAATCGGCACATAGAAAAGTAAACTCACAACTTCTGCCATCTGTGGCTGATTAAAATGTTGACCAATTTCGTTCCAGGTTCACATGCTTAGTGCCGGACAGGCGTACTCCAAGATGTAAAGGTTACAAGAAAAGCCGCATAAAAACAAAGGAGAGAACAAAACAGAGGTTGTCAGCTTTTTGTACAAAGGGACATAAGAAATATTACCATTGGGCAAAGTATTTATATGATATATAATAAAATATAGCAAAATAACATATCAACTCATTATTATTCATGAAATCTGGCCCTCCATGTGGCACCAGCTGCATATTCACTTTGTGGACACTCATTACTACTACTTTTCTTCTTTGTGCATCAGACAGGGGCTTGCATCTCTTTACCCCTGATTTTCAGTAAATATGAGATATTGTCGTTATTGTGGTGAAATCTGATTTGCGGGATTTATTAATTTATTTATAATATATTAATGTATATAGTAATTTATTTTGATTGTGGACTATATGATATTTAAAGTGGACTGTATGAGTTTAATCGCACAAATCGTTTACTACACATTCTGGCAAGGGGTTATTAAATAATATAAATAGACTATCATTCAAAATTATTAATCAGTAGACATTCACTACAGTATTAGACTACATATATTAGTGTTATTAGTATTAGTGTGTGAATTGGCAAGAGTGTCCCACTGACCAGCTTTCACAAATTTGGGATCACGAATCCCAATGGAGTTCCTTAGGTATTCTGGTAGTATTTCATTCACTAATTCACTTGTAGCACTGGTCGAGGATAAGAATGCCGGCAATGCTAACTGTGTCGCCTTGCGAATACCTATACCCCCGAGTCTAACTGGGAGAGTTGCTTGGGTCCACTGGTCATCTTGCAGGGAGAGATTTAACACTTTCATAGTTATTGACTTTAGGAGTGAGTCGTATTCCGTTAATTTTGGGCTGTCAAAGGAAGAAGCACACCTGAGGAAATAGGTAAATCTGGGCAAGGGCCAGGCACCTTGTAAGAAAGTACAAAGCATCGTGAGCATCCAAAGCCCCTATTCTTTCCTCCATCCTCCTCAGGTCTTTAGGCTTTTCTTCGAGGACTACCTCAATGGCGTTCGAGCCCAGAGGTGCCCCTAGCAGCACACTGTTGGTGGGAGCGATCACTGGGGTTCCTGGCAATAAGATTCGTACTGCATCTATGATTGGTTGGCTGGATGAGATGATTTCACACTTTGATGGATTTAGTGTAAGGCCTAGCTCCTCTCCTTTCGATTTTACTAGCTGAAGATCTCCAAGCAGGGATTCCTTTGTCCCTGCCAGGGTGCCATCGTCCAGGAACTTAAAACAGTTGGAATTCTTTTACTTAAAATAACACCAATTAGATTAATAATAATTAACATAATTGTTACTCAAGATTCACAAAAACCATGTATATCATATGAAAGAAAATTTAAAGTAACCTGAAAACAGATATACAGACTTTGTGTGAAATTTATCTCAACATTATATATTAATAGAATGTTTTTAACTAATATTTTAAATATTAGGTAGTTGCCAGTTACTTAAATCTCATATAAACGTTGCAAAAGGATTTTAGACTGAAATAACACATTTAAACAAACCATCTTTACAATGAATTAATACCTAAACATTTTGTAAATACAGTGATAAATTGTGCCAAACATTGCATAATATTATTTACAAAGAAGTGCAAAACAACAAGGCCAAGAGGCGTGATTTCAACAGGATATTAGGGGTTGTCACAAAATTCTAATTTTAATTATAAAGTAGTTTTCACATTGCATTTTTACATAATAATGAAGCAGTTGAACCACCAAATTGTTCTGTTTTATAAATAGACAATGTTAAATAGCTATATACATAACAGTAAAATAATGACACCTACATTAAATGATAACTCGGAAATAATAACTGGAAACTCTATATGAACTAAAACTCAATACCAAATTTCTTAGATGTTTTCCATAATATAAATTTCGACCGTAAGGGATCTTATTCTTTATGGACTAATTAACAACAAACCAAACGTAATTTTCATCGAAGAAAATATATGAGAGCATACTTAGTCACTTATACATTAAAAATAGCGTGTTTTTGAAACCATTCGGTTGTAAACCCTCGGAATAACCTACCAGACGAACGCGAATGCACGCACACACGTACAGACAAGAAAGCCTTTGACAGTACTCCATAACAGGCTGTTAAACAAGTTGGAGCAACAGGCAGGAGTAAAAGGTAAGGTGCACCAGTGGATAAGGGAATACTTAAGCAACAGGAAACAGCGAGTAACGGTGAGAGGGGGGAGACATCAGAGTGGAGAGATGTCACCAGCGGAGTCCCACAGGGCTCAGTACTTGGACCCATCCTGTTTCTAATATATGTAAACGATCTTCCGGAGGGTATAGACTCGTTCCTCTCAATGTTTGCTGATGACGCAAAAATTATGAGAAGAATCAAGACGGATGAAGATAGACAGAGACTACAGGATGACCTGGAGAAACTGGAGGAATTGTGTAGAAAATGGCTGCTAAAGTTCAACTCTGGAAAGTGTAAGGTAATGAAATTATTCGAAGGGAGCAGAAGGCTAAACACAAGGTATCATCTGGGAGGTGAAATCCTACAAGAGTCAAATAGAGAGAAAGATCTGGGGGTTGATATCACACCGAACCTGTCCCCAGAGGCCCAGATCAAAAGAATGTCATCAGCGGCATATGCTAGAGTGGCCAACATAAGAACTGCCTTTAGAAACTTGTGTAAGGAATCGTTCAGGACCCTGCATACCACTTTTGTAAGACCAATCCTGGAGTATGCAGCTCCAGCCTGGAGTCCATACCTAGTTAAACACAAGACAAAGTTAGAGAAGATTCAGCGGTATGCCACCAGGCTCGTCCTGGAACTGAGAGGAATGAGCTACGAGGAAAGGCTAAAGGACCTGAACCTCACATCCCTGGAAAACAGAAGAGTAAGGGGAGACATGATAACCACCTACAAAATTCTCAGGGGAATTGACAGGGTGGACAAAGACAAACTCTTCAGCACGGGTGGGACACGAACAAGGGGACACAGGTGGAAACTTAGAACCCAGATGAGTCACAAAGATGTTAGAAAGAATTTTTTCAGTGTCAGAGTAGTTAATAAATGGAATGCACTAGGAAGTGATGTGGTGGAGGCTGACTCCATACACAGTTTCAAATGTAGATATGATAGAACCCAGTAGGCTCAGGAATCTGTACACCAGTTGATTGACAGTTGAGAGGCGGGATCAAAGAGCTAAAGCTCAACCCCCACAAGCACAATTAGGTGAGTACAATTAAGTGAGTACACAAATGAATATAAGGATAGGGGTAGAAGGATTCACTACAAACGACAAGTAAGTAAGTAATTATCAAAAGAAGGCACCAAACCGGGAAGGCTATGTAGCACCATCAAATGCGCAGAATAATCAGAGGGCGCTAAATATCACCAAGGATGCCAATACGAGAACAAAAACGCATAAGGCGAACGATATCAAAAGTATCCGAGTCACCAAGAATTCTATTCAGGGACAGGTGACCGCGAGGGGTGGTCGGAAAGCAAGACACACGCTCGTCCTGAAAGTCAGGACATTCAAGAAGGACATGCACGACCGTAAGAGGGACAGTGCAACTAGGATAATAAGGAGTAGGGCGGTGCTCCATCAAGTGACCATGGGTTAAGCGAGTATGGCCAACACGCAACCTCGCCAGAGCTGTTTCCCATCGCCGATTACGGTGGTAGGAGGACGGCCACGAGGAAACACAACATTTAAGAGTACGTAGTTTGTTACCAGTAACAGACAACCAAGAAACCTGCCAACGGGTAAGGACGGAGGAACGGATAACCGGGTAAAAGTCGGAATATGGAAAACCTTTACGAGAGATGGGACAAGAGCGGACAGCTTCCTTGGCAGCAGCATCCGCACGCTCATTTAAAGACACACCAATATGGCTGGGAACCCAACAAAACTCAACCGACTTAAATTTACTGTGAACAAGAAACAGCCAATGCTGGATCTCGACAACTACTGGATGAACCGGATTAAAGGACCCGAGAGCCATGAGGGCACTACGAGAGTCAACAACAACTACAAAGGAAGACTGACAACGAGAAAGCAGGAGACGAAGAGCATAGAGAATAGCATAAAGCTCCGCTGTAAAGATGCTAGTCTCCAGAAGCAAGCGACACATATAAGTGCGATCAGGAAAAACAACAGAGTAGCCAACACCGTCCGCAGACTTAGACCCATCGGTGAAGACAGAAACGGAGCGGGAGTGAGAAGAAAAGTGCTCAAGGAAAAGGCGTTTTAGAACCGTAGGAGGGGTAAAAGCTTTAGTGATATGGGTCAAGGATGTACAAAACCGCAGAACAGGGACTCTCCACGGGGGCAAAGAAGGAACAACACGAGAAGAAACATTAGAAATACGAACGGAAAAAGAATCCTGTAGGCGAGATAACCGGACAGAAAGAGGGAGGTGGTGAAGAAAAACATTAACCGCAGGAGGGGTAAAAGTTAAAGCACGACAGAGGCGAGAGGAAGGATGTTGTAAGGACCGCGCAAGATAGCGAAGACAGTAGCGATCACGGCGGTCCTGGAGAGACAGGAAGCCAGTGTCAGTATTCAAGCTAAGGACGGGAGTCGAACGAAAGGCACCAGAACTGAGGCGCAACCCAGTATGGTGCAAAGCATCAAGACAGCGAAGAGTAGAAGGAGAAGCAGACGAGTAAGCAGGGCAACCATAATCGAGCTTAGACAGGACGAGAGAGGAATGTAAAGCAAGGAGAGTGCGCCTATCTGCCCCCCCCCCCAAGAAGTATGGGACAAGACCCGAAGGAGGGTAAGGGCCTTAGAGCACTCAACACGGAGGTAAGAGATATGGGGAGACCAAGACAAACGAGTGTCAAGGAATAACCCCAAAAGCTTCGCGGAATCTTTGTATTCAAGGGGATGACCATAAAGTGACAAAGAGGGACGAAGAACGAGCCGTTTCAAAGTAAAAGTCATGGCACAAGTCTTAGAAGTAGAGAACTTGAAGCCATGATAGGTGGCCCAAGACGACACGGCATCAATTGCAAGTTGAAGCCGGCCCTGAAGGAGAGGCGAATCATCACCCTGACAGCAAAGGGTAAGATCATCGACATAGAGAGCGGAGAAGACACCTGAAGGAAGAGAGGAAAGAAGACCATTGAGGGCAACCAGAAAAAGAGTAGTGCTCAGAACACTACCCTGGGGCACACCTTCGTATTGCTGAAAAGAGGCAGAGAGAGCGGTACCAAGGCGCACCCGAAAGGAACGACGAGAGAGGAAGCTGCGGAGAAAGAGAGGGCCAAAAGAATGAAGTTGAGATAGAATATGATATCGCCAAGTGGTGTTGTAAGCCTTTTCCAGGTCAAAAAGGACGGCAACAACGGAGGTCTTCGCAGCAAAAGCAGTACGAATATAGACCTCCAAGTTCACCAGGACATCTGTCGCGCTGCGGCACTTGCGGAAACCAAATTGAGAAGAGGAGAGGAAGTGATGGTGTTCCAGGAACCACATCAGACGAACGTTAACCATACGTTCAAAGAGTTTGCAGACACAACTTGTGAGGGCAATAGGGCAAAAGTCCTTAGGGGAAGTACCCAGAGACCCCGATTTGCGAACAGGGAGGACAACGGCATCGAGCCAGTCCTCAGGGACTGACGACGACTCCCATATCCGATTATACAGACTCAGTAAATACTGAGACATGCACGGAGGGAGATGACGAAGCATTTCATAATGAATACCATCGGAGCCCACCGCCGTAGAACCGCAGAGGGCCAGGGCAGAACGAAGTTCAGAGAGAGAGAAGGGATCATTATAGGGAAGCTGAAGACGAGTGCAGAAATCTAAAGGACGAGACTCAAGGACAGGTTTATGAAGAAGGAAAGATTGGGGAAGATAAAGACCAGAGCTAACAGAAGAAAAGTGGGAACCCAGTTCGGAAGCGACCTGCAACGTTGAAGACAGTGTCATGAAAAAGGAGGAGAGCAAGAGGGAGAGGCAGAAGGGAGAGGTCAGAGAGAGCAGCACTGAGGGTAAATAGGTTCCAGTCCACCTTAGCAAACTGCCACCTAGGGAAGGAGAGGGAAGGGCGAAAAGAGAAAAAGGAAACAAGGATGGGGAAATGGTCACTGCCATGGAGGTCATCAAGAACCTGCCATGTGAAATCTAAGTAAAGAGAAGAAGAACAGAGAGAAAGATCAAGACAGGAAAGGGTGCGAGTCCGAGAGTCCAAGTGAGTGGGCTCACCAGAATTCAGAAGAGACAGGGAAGAAGAGAAGAGAAACGGTTCAAGAAGGGGACCTCGGGTATTCGTCAGAACATCACCCCAAAGAAAATGACGACAATTGAAATCACTCATCAGGAGCACAGGCTCCGGCAAGGAGTCCAGGAGGTGTTCCAAATCAGGAAGAGAAAGCGGGACACTCGGGGGGAGATAAATGGAACACTCTGTGTACCATTTCCCCACAAAGATACGAGCAGCAGAACAATGGAGAGGCGAAGGAAAAAGTAAGGGGACAAAGGGAACATCAGCGCGAATCAAGAGAGCAGAAGAATTAGGAGCCCCAGCAACGGTTGGGGGGGGGGGGAGAGAAGGAATAGCCACGAAACCGACCAGGACGAGCACCAAGCATCGGCCCCTGAAGACAGACACAAAGGGGCGAAAACCGCGAAATTAGAAGTTGGAGTTCGAGGAAATTGGCGTAAAACCTCGAACGTTCCATTGAAGAATAGACATCGACGAGAAGAGAAAGGACAACAATAGAGAACAAGGAAGAAACAAAGGCGAAAGAGCAACAGAGCACGTTAAAGAATATCAGGGTCGGGATCAGGGTCAGCAATGTCAGGGTTAGGGGGCATGGGTAAACTGAGCAAAGACGGAGGGACGGAAGCGGAAGAACAGACTAGAGGTGGGCGGGCGAGGTCCGGAGGAGGAAACAACGGAGAGGAGCAGTCAAGGACAGCAGCAGGAAGAGGGGATGTAGAAAGAGGGGAGCACACCTCAGCAAGGGCAGCCAGTAGTAGGGGCCGAGGAAGAAAGCGAAGCCTTCTTACCCGCCGGAGAGGAGCCAGGCTTACGCTTCTGACACAAAGAGACCGGTGTCCCAGCAACTACGTACTGGGCCACGGATTCCAGCGTCTCAACAGAAGAAGATGAACGAGAGCACACACGACGGCCGTTAGGAGAGCGATGGACATCCGCCTGCACCGACAGGCGGTGGGGAGAGTCAATAGACGGAGGAGATGGGTGAGAAGGAGATCGGAGGGAGACGAGGAAGAAGACACAGGAGACATGACAGACCGGGTAGAAAGAAGGGGAACCCCAGACAGAGGACCAAGAGGGGTACCCTTCAGGACAGAACTCAAAGGAACAGAGGAGGGGGCAGTGGGCGCATCAGGCTCCAAGGCCCGGAAACGGTTGAGAGTCTGAGGTAGGTGGGAAGGACGAGGAGAGGAAGAGCGAACACACGAGCATAAGAGACGTTAGCATAAGGCGGGAGCCGGCGAACCTGGCACCTCGCCTCGGGAAAAGATAAACGCTCCCGATGCTTCAAGTTGAGGATGGCTGCCACAAGCTTGTAATGGATACAGGCACGGGAGAAGGTAGGATGGGCCTCACCGCAGTTGAGGCAGCGAGCTTGGGGAGAAGTGCACTCCGACTTAGAGTGACCTTCAACCCCACACAAAGGACAGAGAGAGACAGCCCCAGAGCAGCGGAGGGCACCATGCCCAAACCTCCAACTATTGTTACAAAGCCGAGGAGAAGGAATATACTCCTGGACAGAGCACCTGGCAAGAATGACAGAGGATGGAAGGGTCCTACCATCAAAGGTGACCTTCACAACTCGAAGGGGTTGACGGCGACGACCACGAGGGGGACGAGTAAACAAGTCTATCTGGAGGACAGAATGGCCCTGGGCATCAAGGATATGTCGAATATCGTCGTGGCAGTCTCGCAGATCTCGAACACCGCTCGCAACATGGGGCGGGAGGAGAATAGTGCCAACACTGGCGTTCAACTGAACGTTCTTTGAGACCTGAACAGGGATCTCGCCAAGGCAGGACAAGGCAGCCAAGCGGGAACCTGCAACCTGAGAAGGAGCAGCAACGACATGTGTACCGAGACGAGTGGGGTTGAAAGTAACAGAGGCATCCACGGAATCAACGAGATGCCGATGGAGGGAGAAATCGTCAGGCGGCGCAGAATCAAGAGGGAGGAGATCAAAGTATTTGGCCCACGAAGCAGGACCAAATAAGGCCTGATACGCATCAGTACAGGAAGGAAACGAGCGAGTGTGGCCGTGGCGCCAACGGCGTTGAAAACCCCCAGAGAGAGAGGGGTCAAAAGGCGCAGTAGTCACAACGAGAGACGTAGCCGCACCAGGGAACGAAGTGGTCACCACTGGGGTCGTGAGGCTCGACCCAACCACAGAGGAGGGAGTGGAGCTGGGGGAAGAATTCAGGACGGTCAAAGGAGGAGCAAGGTCGGGGTCCAATGCAGCGGGGGCTACAGAGCCCGGTCTTCCAATACAGGCCGACTCGGGGGCTTGGTCGCCCACCCCACGAGTCTGAGAGGGTACAACAGAAACTTTTAACGACATAGAGACGTAGAGAAAGAAATTCATCCACGAATGTGCCCCCATACCCACCATGGAGCCACAATTATAGGCAGGACACCCAACAGGAAGCTATTGCCGATCATGCAGGGGCCCTCTAGGGGTGCGTCGTGAGTATACGCCCCACAAACGCCACCTTAAGAACCGTCAGTGCGTCAAGATCGGTTTCAGCGACGAAAGGGGGATTGACAATAAAAGGTTCCCCTCGCTCGAGACGTCGGGTACTACAGTTCTACGGGTGCAAGAGTATGCCTCCTCAAGCACCTGGGCGTCAAAATAGAAGAAGTCCAAAGGAAGAACCAAAACAAGCAAAAGGTCGGCAGGAAAAGACAAGCAGATAGGAGAAGAGGGGGGAGAAAAACGAAACAAAAGGAAAAGGTAAAGCGATCCGGCACAATTAGAGAAGACAGCAGCAGGAGTGCAAGGCCACCAAAGGACAGAGGACTGTCCCACGGAGCATCACACTCCAGCAGCCGTCCACTAAGCCCCCCTCACGACGCCAACGGGCCGGATGGGGAGGGGGGTACAAACGACAAGGAAGTGTGCAAAGAACTGAATAAGAAATTCCAGGAGGTCTTCACCTTAGAGCAAGGAGAGATTTCAGATATAAGAGAGGGAATAGTTAACCAGGAACCACTAGAAGAGTTTGAAATTGCCAGAGGGGAAGTAAAGAAGTGTTTACTAGAGTTGGATGCGACAAAGGCTATATGCCCAGATGGAATCTCCCCTTGGATACTAAGGGAAGGAGCAGAAACACTGTGCCTGCCACTCTCCATAGTGTATAACAAATCATTGGCAAAAGGGGAACTGCCAGAAATTTGGAAGGTAGCTAATGTAGTCCTGATATACATGCAAGGGGATAGACAGGAGGCACTGAACTACAGGCCAGTGTCCCTAACCTGCATATCATGCAAGCTGATGGAGAAGATTGTGCAAAGAAAGCTAGTGGAACATCTGGAGTGAAAGAACTTTGTAACATAGCATCAAAATGGGTTCAGGGATGGCAAGTCCTGCCTCACAGGGCTAATTGAATTCTACGACCAGTCAACAAAAATCAGGCAAGAAAGAGAGGTGTGGCCAGACTGTTGGAAATTTCCAACACTAACACACTACCATTGTATTATAATACATCATTATTATATACTAATTACAGTACTTATTAATTTCAATAACGGTAGTGTTAACATAAATTAATATTTCTTTATCTGAGCCTATTGCTAATATTCTCACGACATCGAGAGGCAGGATTGAGTCAGATAATGTCTATCTAAACATATTTATTACCAATATGTTAGAGAATTGAATGTGGTTCTCTAAAATTATCAGTATTCCATACAATAATTAACTACGGATAATATAGCTCCCAATAATCCAAAACCGAGAGTTATTAACTGAAATTATTATCAAGTAGCAGTTTTATCTGCTATGTACGAATGCTACGGAGGAAATAAAATTTCTCTCCATTTCTCGATTAACACCATTTAACGAGAATATGATATTATTTAATTCCCTATAATTGCAACCCAGTTTTACATTAACGCATTACACCAGTAATTACACGGAAAAGAATTATCCGTGATCTGTAATTTCTGTTGTGAATGCAGGAGACGAGTTGAGGGAGGGCGAAGAGACGCCGCTATTCGCCAGGCTTCTTCACTAGAGACGCCAACAATCACATCGTGCGTCGCGGGAGAGTCGATTGATTGATTGATGAAGATTAAGCCACCGAAAATGGCTATTCATGCACGGGCATGAATAGCCCGTAAGTGGTGGCCCTTTTGAGCCATTACCAGTATCAATAGATGATACTGGAGATCTGTGGAGGTGCGACTGCACCCTGCGTGACGGGAGATGTCTCCCGTGCCGGGAGATGTCTCCCGTGCCGGGAGAGCCGATTTCCATCAGCACTATGTTAGGCCCTTGCATTTAATCGGCCTAGGAGCATGCAATTGCTCCAGTAGCAATCTAGGATTGCTTCGGTGGACAACCAGCAGGTTAAGTGCCTTAGTATTGTTTATATTGAGTACTCTTTATATACTTCTACTGTGCACTGTCCATCGTTATGCTACGCGACTTCCCCAAACAATAAGTACGTCCATAAGGAATTAAATTTATTCCTTTTATGGTATAGTGAGGATACTAAATAGTAGGTGTAAACAATTAGTATATTCAGTTGAAATTTCAGCTTGTGTTGTTAGCGGTTGTGGTTCTCATGTTCCCACGCTATGCTTGAACTCACGTGTTGCAGCAAGTAGCAGACGACGCCATTGCACCTCTACCTCTCCGTTCACTATTACAGCTAAGCAGCTGAAACCTTTTCTATTATTTCTTTGATAGAGAAAATTCCAGATCATCGAAGAGATTTAGTTTATTTGATTTGAGATATTTAACGTTATATGTTAGCCTCATAAAAGTCAAATGAGAATAATTGCTTGGTTAATCAACATATAATCTTTTTACCATTAATCAATTTATCTAATGTTTCATAATAGTATTTAGTAGAATTACTAATTTTTATTCGAGGAAGAACCAGCCTTGATGAAGGGTACTGGGAGTAGATTAGTTCTGGTATTAACCCCCAATTTTGTGAAGGACGGAAAGTTCATTCTCGAACATTAATATATTATACAGCCCATAGAAGTTTAAAGAATAATCTTTAATAGTTTCCTATCCATAGACACTGGTGTTTCAGTCCTTATCATTTAACTTTATCTGTTTCCCTTTTCAGTCAAAATAGAGTGGTCTTTCGATTAATTTAAATTAATCTATTAATTAAATATCAATCAATTAACAGAGAGTAAGCTTTCTTCCCAACACAAAAATATGGTTCTTCGAACAGGATGTATTACAATTAATACTATAATCATTACTAATTACTGTGTGTAGTAATCAAGGCTAACCACATTTTATTAATTGTGGTTACCGGCAAAGTATCACATAGGCTAGCCTAATACACACCAATTTATTTGCTGCTTATACCTCATGTATAAAGTAGCACTAGTGGGACACAGTCAATTGCCCACAACACTCAGACCTATACCTCATACTGAGGTAAGAATCTTCAGGTCACCAGGAGCAACAGCTCACAATTTCTATAATAACTCCACATTAACACCTGCATTAGAGTGGCCTCACCATCTAACTATTATTTATTTAGGTGGTAATGACATCCATCCTACTCGACACCCAGCTGAGGAAATTAATCAACTTAAAACAAAAATTTCCTCATTTAAACTTGTTAGCAGTTCAGTAGTGTTCACATTGGTGGAACCTCGCCAACTAAGCAATAATAATCGTTGGGGAGTGAGTCCAGAATATTACCAAAGGGCTGCAAAATATATAAACTTTCGGCTGAGGAAGAGAGTACGATTGGATGCCACTTACATTCAATTTACAGCCAGACCATACAGGCAAAACCTGGCAAGAGATGGTGTACACCTGTCAGGTGAGTCTAGGTCACATGTAGTTGACAAGTTGATCAACACAATCAACCACCATAAAGGGCTGTGGCTAGCAAGCCAAAATTAATTGTACATAATTGTATTTTCACCTGTGTGTGCCAGTACACATTTATATAACTATAAAATCTAAAAAACCCAAAAACACAGCACAACTATATTCACATTATTGCACCATAAATTAATCTATGCCAACCTTTATTAGGTAGGAATTTAGGCTGTGATTGTGCTGAGTTTTGCACAAGTGCAGACTAAATAAATTATTTGTTTCTTAGGTAGAAATTCTTACAACTAGTCTTGGACTAGTCAGTAGTGCATACATTACTCATTCTTGTGCTGACCCTGCCAAGGGTGGGATTCAAACTTTTTAGTAACTCTGATTAGAGTATATCCATATCAATTATTTGTGTGTATGAATTTTGAGTGCTGCTGAATGATCACTATTACATCTAATGGTGATAAAGAAGAGCTAGCTGGAAGAAAGTTAATGGTGACATTCAAGCACTGCTCAAAATCCTTAACTACTTATTGTTAGGTAGGTACATTTAACCTCGAGTGAGGTAGAGTGTAATTTAGGCAAATTAATTTAGGCTATATTCAATATTACTTGTCAACTAATGAGCAAGTACCCCAGCTTCATTAGTAATACTCATTAAGGTCCTATGAAACTTGGGCTTAAAACCAACATGGCTACTCCTGAACAATTAAGGAGAACCTATATTGGCCTTAAAGGTCATTTAATCAGACTAATTAATAAGTCTGATACTTTGTCTAAAGCAACTCCCGTTGATTACTATCAACTAGAAACATCATTGAGAGTAGCTGATCTCAAATTTGATAAAGTCAGAACTACAAGCCAGTCTTATCTCAACCTACTGAATGCAACTGATCCTGATGAAATAGGTCAAATTCTAGCAGATATTTCTCAGTATGAAGATGAGACTCAAGATAAACTTGATGTACTATCCAATATAGTAAATCAACATAAATCTAATAACAATAATACTATGTCTCAATCCAGTAATCAATTACCTGAGGTTCGTCTACCTACTTTAGACTTACCTACATTTGCGGGGCTGAATGAAGAATATTGGGACACATTTTGGACTTTATTTGAAGTTCATATACATAAAAAATCTTCTCTTGACAGAGTTTCTAAATTCTCTTACCTGATTAGTCTTCTCAAAAGGGAGGCTAAAAAGGCCATAAATAACCTAGCTCTCACTGAGAGTAATTATGAGGAAGCTATAAAACTACTAAAGTTGAACTATTGCAACAAGGAATTGAGTATAGCTAACCTGTATTACCAGTTGCTGGATCTGAATGCACCAAGTAACCGACCAGACTCACTTCAAAGCTTCAGGCTAGAAGTAGAGACTCTAGTGAAGGCCTTAGGTACTAAGTTGATGTGCCAGCCTCAGAATGGTCAATTAAGTTACTTTTACAGAGGAAATTACCTCGAAATGTCTTAGCAGAAATCTGCTCACACTATAAAACCTAGTTTCTCACTCTCGAGCAAATATTCGAGGGACTGAGAATAATGGTTAACAGGTTGAAGACTCATGATAAGATTAAACCTGAGTCTAAACAACCTAACCTTGACAACTCAGTCAAACACAAATCCACTTGGAAAAAGTCCAATAAATCCAAACCTAGGACTACTCCATCCACTGGAAAAAGGAGTGGTAGTGTTGGTATTTATTCTGTATCTCCCTCTGACGTTGCAACTGATATGTCTACTAAAAGGACAAACTCAGCCAGAGAGAGGTGTCTGTTCTGTGATCAAGAACATGTCACCTACAAATGCACTGTTTATCCTAACTTTAATACCAGGATTAAACAGCTACAAGAATTACACAGATGCACCAAGTGCATGGGTTCTCATGATCCCAGTAAATGTGTAGTGCAGCTACGGTTGTGCAGTAAATTCAACAAAGGTGTACATCATTATGCCTTATGTAGAAAAACTTCTACACAATCTGTGACACCTAGGGAGGATTCTATGAATTCTACCACAGTACAATATTGCAAGGTACACCAAGAAATAAATGTACTTGCTACTGAGTCAGGCAATAATACTACTACTCTGCCCACGGCTCAACTCAAACTAATTGATAGGAAGTCTAGAGTTAACACTAGAGGTCTCTTTGATCAAGGATCACAGAAAACCTTCATCACACAACAATTAGTCGAGCAGTTGAAATTAAAACCTGCCAAAAGTGTGAGACTGAATATTTCTGGGTTCTTGACTAATAGTGGACCTCGTGAATACCAAGTAGTCAAGGTGTTAGTGAGACTTGGATCTTCCACTAGTCCAATACAAGCGGTAGTAGTAGATAAACTTCCTTCAGACCTGCAGGTCACAGGACTAGCTCGCACTGCCAGATATCTCAAACGTAACCGCATGAGGCTAGCAGATCACAAAATAAATTCTGACTGCCTCACAGATGTTGGTATCCTAATAGGCGCTGACTATTATTATAAATTTATGACAGGATGCACCAGACAACACGGAATGAATTTCTTGTCATCTGCTGGATGCAAATTGCTCACTGGACCGGTGCTTTTCCAACAAAAAACAGTGTCAACCAACAAACAAACTAACAATTCAATAGTGGCGTGACTAGGCTTGGAACAGTCACCCCTACACTTCAGAGAAATATCTGAAGATAATGAGTCTGATCCACCTGTACATCGTCTGTGGGATTTAGACACTTTAGGTATTGTCCCTGATAAACCAAGCCCTGATGATACGTGGACTTACCAGCAATATCTGGACACAGTTGTCTACAAAGACAAACAATACTGGGTAAGACTGCCATGGAAGTTGAATCTTCCACAACTTCCAGTTAATTATTTCATGGCAGCCTCTCAATTACAGTCTCAATTAATACGGCTGAAGAAACAGCCAGATAAATTGAACATGTATCATCAATTAATTCAACAACAACTCAATAGTAAATTTATTGAAGTTGTTGATAATGATGACCGAAAAACAGGTCACTATTTACCCCATCACGCTGTGGTGAAAGATTCATTGACCACGCCAATACGTATCATCTTCAACTGTAGTGCCAAAGTGAAGGCAAACAGCGTGTCCTCGAATGAATGTCTCCAAACGGGACCTAGCCTGACACAAAGGTTACATGATGTATTATTACGATTCCGCACTGGTATTTTCGCTTATACTGCTGATATCAGTAAAGCTTTCCTTAGAGTAGGCTCACAAGAGGAGGATCGTAATTACACCAAGTTTCTCTGGATTAAGGACCCACTGGATCCTGACAGTGATGTCATAACCTACCAGTTTGCCTCTGTGCTATTCGGTGCGACTTCTTCACGTTTCTACTTCAAGCCACATTAGATACACATTTGAAGAAGTCAAATAGCCCTTATAAAACGGAGTTCAGTGACAACTTGTATGCCGGTAATTTCCAGGGAACTACTAATGACAAATCCAAATTGGTAGAAATTTACCATGAGGCTAACAGTGAGTTGTTAGGAGCCAATATGCCACTACAATCATGGGCCTCAAACAATAAATCACTAAACCAGATAATCGAGAGAGAATTTCTAGGTTATCAGGTGCCTAATCAATTAAAGGTTCTGGATGTGGAATGGAACACAGGTACTGACGAGATGAATGTCAAGTCAGTACAAACCAATAATACATCCCTTACCATGAGAAAATTACTCTCGTATGTCAGTCAACCATTTGACCCTTTGGGCTTACTTAGTCCTTATTTGCTTATTAATAAGGGGCAAACTCCTCATGCAGGAATGCTGGCAGAAACACATGGGATGGGATGATCAGTTGCCAATTGAGTTGCAAGATAAATGGCAAATACTCGCAACGGATTTCAATCAATTAGGTGTTTTGAAATTTCCTCGTAATGCTTCAGGACAAAACTTACCCACAAATTTGCAAGTTTTTTGCGATCCCTCTGGCAAAGCGTATGACACTGCAGCCTACTTAGTCAATAGTGCACAATAATTTTTACTCACATCTAAAGCAAGAGTTGCTCCAATCAAGAAGAGATCTTTACCTCAAATGAAGTTAACTACATTGCTGGTGGGAGTACGATTGGCTCATTGCCTGACCAAGACACTCAATAATATCCACTTTGGTGAAATCGTAGTGTGGTCAGACAGTGAGGCAGTCTTACAATGGGTAAGAAATAACAACAATAAAACTCCCTACGTTAGTAATCGCGTTAGGGAAATTCATGACTTATCTGTTGGATATAAATTCAGATATGTCCCCACTAAGGACAATCCTGCAGATTACTTATCAAGAGGGTTAACCTTAAAACAGCTAATCAAGTCTTCGATGTGGTTTAATGGATCTTCATGGCTTGTTAGTGGTCAGTCGCCCAAACAGAAACCACAAGTCATAGAGACCAGTATCACTACTCCCATGAAAGACCCAGAACCTCATCGAATCTCAGCTATTAATCCTCACAATTATTCCAACTTGAGTAAGTTATTAAGAGTGACAGCACATGTGTTTCACTTACTTGCTAAGATAGGAATCAGACATAAGTTTCCCAATCCTATCCTCTACTGGATCAAACGTGCACAACAAGAGACGTATGGAAGTGAATATGAAAATCTTCCAGATAAATTAACCAAGTCTCTAGGTATCTGGTATGATACCAACACTCATAATATATTAAGATGTGTGGAGGACGTCTGCTTCATGCAGAATTTGACTTGGATACAAAGAATCCGATCCTTCTACCACGTCACCACATTATTACAAAACTTCTAGTTTTACATCATCATCAATATGGTACTTTGCATGGTATAGTGTTGGACACTCTCACCGACTTGAGACAGAAATATTGGCTTCCCCAAGGTCGTCAAACTGTCAAATCAATCATTAAGTTCTGTGTGATCTGCAAAAGATACGACACTCGAGTGTGTCCTTACCCAGGACCTCCACCACTCCGTAAAGAGAGAGTAGTTCATCTTCGTCCTTTTGAGACCACTGGTGTCGATTAAACAGGAGCCTTGCTTCTCACTGGTACTCCAGATAAGATACCAGTGAAAGCTTATATTTGCCTCTTCACGTGTGCAACCACACGAGACGTGTATCTAGAAGTGACTTCTGACATGAGTGCCGAAGCCTTCATCCAAGCTTTTCATAGATTTGCAGCTCGCAGATCCTGTCCCAAACTAATGATATCTGATAATGGTTCAAATTTTGTGGCAGGAGAAGCCTGCCTACGAGAGGTATGGAATCATCCAGAAGTGCAGTCTGTCATACAGAGACGACAATGCCACTGGAAGTTTATTGCTCCCAGAGCCCCCTGGCAAGGTGGGTTCTACGAAGGTATGATAGGGACTGTCAAGAAATGTTTAAGAAAGACCTTGCATCGACAGAAAATTAGTTTCTCTGAGCTCCAAACACTCGTCGTGGAAATTGAGGCGTGAGTCAACAATCGCCCATTAACTTACCTATCAGATGACTTCTCACAGAGAGAACCCCTGAGTCCCTCACATTTAATACATGGAGGCCTGCTGAGCCCTCTGATACCTTTCCCAGAAGAGGATCCCGTTGACCCTTCCCATGTGACTAGGAGTAATTTAGTGGAAAGTTACCAACATCTCTCGAGAGTAATTGAAAGGTGGAATGAGGTGTGGACTCGAGAGTACCTCACAGCTCTACGAAAGTACCTCTATGGAACTTCGAGCCCCCTATAATAAAGTTCAACTCAAACCAGGAGACCTAGTGTTGATTGACAGTGATGGACCCAGGTCAGAATGGCCTAAAGGCAAAATTGTCTCTATCCACCCAGATCACAAAGGCATCCTGAGAGTAGTACGGGTTTTGTGCCGAGACACTACTACCCTAAAAACATTAGAGAAGTTGGTACCTCTCGAATTAGCAGAACGAGAGAACAGAACCAACTTCACCTAGAGTTTCCGAGCACAACAATTCTGATCCACCGAGCACACTCCCACCTAGAGCAGCTGCTCAACAATGTAAACGGAAACTACAAGCCTAATATAGCTCTGACTAAGAGCAAATAATTTACCATCCAATTTGAGTAATCATCATGATGCTGTGTTGTGATGTCAAGTAACAAATCAGTTACAAGTCACAATGACCCAAGACATTCACCTCACAGTGGATTCTCAGTTACCTTAAATTGTATGATTTAATCATTAATTTGTTTGTGCAGGCTATCAACTATAACATTAATCCATCTAGGGCATCTATGAGTTTACGAAACTTTAAGACTTAGTAACATAATCGTTACACATCATCGTGACACCAGTCTTTGAGTACATTGTAGGCTTTAGTAGTTAACTATAGATGATTCACAATTTCATGTTTTACATTTAACATGAGTTCCTTTACAAGATTTAAAGTCTTGTCTGTCCTTGACAATTACGGGACATCCGTTATGTGTGTACTAACGTACTAACATTAATATTAACTTCGGGATAGGTACGTCAGTACTCAACATTGAATTGCGACCCGAGTTTCCCCCCCCCTCCCCGGAGTTATGTTGAAAATTTCCAACACTAACACACTACCATTGTATTATAAGACATCATTATTATATGCTAATTACAGTAGCTATTAATTTCACTAACCGTAGTGTTAACATAAATTAATATTTCTTTATCTGAGCCTATTGCTAATATTCTCACGACATCGAGAGGCAGGATTGTGTCAGATAATGTCCATCTAAATATATTTATTACCAATAAATTAGAGAATTGAATGTGGTTCTCTAAAATTATCAGTATTCCGTACAATAATTAACTATGGATAATATAGCTCCCAATAATAAAAAACCGAGAGTTGTTAACTGAAATTATTATCAAGTAGCAGTTTTAACTGTTGCATACTAATGCTACGGAGGAAATAAAATTTCTCTCCATTTCTCGATTAACACCATTTAACGAGAATATGATATTATTTAATTCCCTATAATTGCAACCCGGTTCTCATTAACGCATTACATCAGTAATTACATGGAAAAGAATTATCCATGATTAGTAAATTTTCTGACCGAAATGCTGCGCGTACTAGTGGCTTTACAAGAGTGTAATTACTGTACTATGCTATATATTCTCACAAACCCAATGTACCTTCTTGCATATAAATAAATAAATAAATAAAAGTAATTTCTGTTGGGAATGAGGGAAACGAGTTGAGGGATGGTGGAGAGACACCACTATTCGCCAGGCTTCTTCGCTAAAGACAGCAACAATCACATCGTGCGTCCTGGGAGAGTCGATTTCCATCAATACTACGTTAGGCCCTTGCATTTAATTGGCCCAGGAGCATGCAATTGCTCCAGTAGCAATCTAGGATTGCTTCGGTGGACAACCAGCAGGTTAAGTGCCTTAGTATTGTTTATATTGAGTACTCTTTATATACTTCTACTGTGCACTGTCCATCGTTATGCTACGCGACTTCCCCAAACAATAAGTACGTCCATAAGGAATTAAATTTATTCCTTTTATGGTATAGTGAGGATACTAGATAGTAGGTGTAAACAATTAGTATATTCAGTTGAAATTTCAGCTTGTGTTGTTAGCGGTCGTGGTCCTCATGTTCCCACGCTATGCTTGAACTCACGTGTTGCAGCAAGTAGCAGACGACGCCATTGCACCTCTACCTCTCCGTTCACTATTACAGCTAAGCAGCTGAAACCTTTTCTATTATTTCTTTAATTGAGAAAATTCCAAATCAGTCGAAGAGATTTAGTTTATTTGATTTCAGATATTTAACGTAATATGTTAGCCTCATAAAAGTCAAATGAGAATAATTGCTTGGTTAATCAACATATTATCTTTTTACCATTAATCAATTTATCTAATGTTTCTTAATAGTATTTAGTTGAAATACTAATTTTTATTCGAGGAAGAACCAGCCTCGATGAAGCGTACTGGGAGTAGATTACTTCTGGTATTAACCCCCAATTATCTGAAGGACGGAAAGTTCATTCTCGAACATTAATATATTATACAGCCCATAGAAGTTTAAAGAATAATCTTTAATAGTTTCCTATCCATAGGCACTGGTGTTTCAGTCCTTATCATTTAACTTTATCTGTTTCCCTTTTCAGTCAAAATAGGGTGGTCCTTCGATTAATTTAAATTAATCTATTAATTAAATATCAATCAATTAATAGAGAGTAAGCTTTCTTCCCAACCCAGACTGCATATTTTTGGATTATCAGAAAGTCTTTGATAAAGTACCACACAAGAGACTAGTGAAAAAGCTGGAGATACAGGCTGGAGTGAAAGGGAATGTACTCAGTTGGATAAGGGAGTACCTAAGTAACAGAAGACAACGAGTCACTGTGAGGGGTGAGGTCTCAGATTGGCGTGACGTCACAAGTGGAGTCCCGGTGGGGGCAGTCCTTGGACCTATACTGTTTCTGATATATGTAAATGATCTCCCAATGGGTATAGAATCGTTTCTCTCAATGTTTGCTGATGATGCAAAAATTATGAGGAGGATCACTTCATCACTTCATGAGGAGCACCACTTCATAAAGGAGGAAATAAGGCAGAGACAAAAAATTACAGACCGATAGCACTAACATCGCACATTATAAAATTTTTTGAGAGAATACTAAGAAGTAAGATCACAACATACATGGAATCACAGCATCTCCATAACCCCGGACAACATGGTTTCAGAACAGGGCGCTCTTGCCTGTCGCAGTTGCTGGACCACTATGATATGGCATTAGATGCCATGGAAGACAAACAAAACGCTGATGTAATTTACACAGATTTCGCAAAAGCTTTTGATAAATGTGACCATGGCGTTATTGCACATAAAATGCGTTCAAAAGGAATTACCGGAAAAATAGGCAGATGGATCTACAATTTCCTGACCAACAGAACCCAATGTGTTATAGTCAACAAAATAAAATCCAGCCCCTCAACCGTGAAGAGCTCAGTCCCTCAGGGTACTGTGCTTGCTCCAGTACTTTTTCTCATCCTCATAACGGACATAGACAAGAACACAACCTATAGCACTGTATCATCCTTTGCAGATGACACTAGGATCTTCATGAGAGTAGGCAACATAGAGGACATGGCAAACCTCCAGTCAGATGTAGATCAGGTCTTTCTATGGGCTACAGAAAATAATATGGTGTTTAACGAAGATAAGTTCCAGCTCATGCGCTATGGAAAAAATGAAAATATAAAAACGGAAACCACCTACAAAACTCAGGCAAATCATAACATAGAACGAAAAGGCAATGTAAAGGATCTGGGTGTACTCATGTCGGAAGACCTTACCTTTAAAGAACACAGTAAAGTAGCCGTCACAACTGCAAGAAAAATGACAGGTTGGATAACAAGAACTTTTCACACTAGAGATGCTATACCGATGATGACACTTTTCAAAACGCTTGTGCTCTCTAGAGTGGAGTACTGCTGCACAATGACAGCCCCTTTCAAAGCTGGAGAAATTGCTGACCTGGAGAGCGTGCAGAGATCCTTTCCTGCTAGAATCCACTTTGTAAAACATCTAAACTATTGGGACCGACTAAAGAGCCTAAATCTGTACTCCCTTGAGCGCAGGCAGGAGAGATACATAATAATTTACACGTGGAAAATATTAGAGGGGCTGGTCCCAATCCTGCACACAGAAATAACATCACATGAGACCAGAAGACATGGCAGGATGTGCAGAATACCCCCGTTGAAAATCGGAGGTGCAACAGGTACTCTGAGAGAGAACTCTATCAACATCAGAGGCCCAAGACTGTTCAACACACTTCCGCTACACATAAGGGGCATAACTGGCAATCCCCTCACAGTGTTCAAGAGAGAACTGGATAAGCACCTCCAAAGGATACCTGATCAACCAGGCTGTGACTCGTACGTCAGCCTGCGAGCAGCCGCGTCCAACAGCCTGGTTGATCAGTCCAGCAACCAGGAGGCCTGGTCGACGACCGGGCCGCGGGGACGCTAAGACCCGGAAGCACCTCAAGGTAACCTCAAGGTTGGATTGAAACAGAGGATGATAGTAGGAGGCTACAGGATGACCTAAACAGACTGAATGAATGGTCCAACAAAAGGCTACTAAAGTTTAACTCGAGTAAATGCAAAGTAATAAAACTAGGCAGTAGAAACAGGAGGCTAGACACAGGATACAGAATAAAAGATGAAGTACTTAATGGAACGGAAAGAGAGAAAGACCTAGGAATTGATATCACACCAAACCTGTTTCCTGAAGCCCACATAAAAAGAATTACGTCTGCGGCATATGAGAGGCTGGCTAACATCAGAACAGCCTTCAGGAACCTGTGTAAGGAATCATTCAGAATATTGTACACCACATATGTAAGACCAATCCTGGAGTATGCGGCTCCAGCATGGAGCCCGTACCTTGTCAAGCGCAAGACGAAGCTGGAAAAAGTTCAGGGGTCAGGTTGATCACAACCTACAAAATCCTCAGGGGAATTGACAGCGTAGACAAGGATAAACTATTCAACACTGATGGTACACAAACAAGGGGGACACAGGTGGAAACTGAGTACCCAAATGAACCACAGGGACGTTAGAAATAACTTTTTTAGTGTCAGAGTAGTTAACAGGTGGGAATGCATTAGGCAGAGATGTGGTGGAGGCTGACTTCATACACAGTTTTAAATGTAGATATGATAGAGCCCAGTAGGCTCAGGAATCTGTACACCAGTTGATTGACAAGTTGAGAGGCTGGACCAAAGAGCTAAAGCTCAACCCCCGCAAGCACAAATAGGTGAGTACACATACACTCCTTGCCTGACCACACACACACACACACACACACACACACACACACACACACACACACACACACAGTCTTGGGTCAGCTTTGATCGTGAGCAGACGTGTATGGTCAGCGGTCCGCGTTAACCGAGGGAACAATAGGGTTCAAGGGAGCGGGTGTACTGTGAAGTGAGAATCGGGACAGTGTAAATTGAACAGTGGCATTGTAATGCAACACATTGATCACATCTCGTGGTGAATTATCTTAGTGAATTTAGAAAAGATAGCTAGTGAAGATCGACTTCTTGAGGAAGCATCAGTCGCATCAGCTTGGACCCACGTGGAGACCTGAAGAACTCACAGGATTACCGACGACACACCGTGTATTCACCTAGAGTGCTTGTGGGGGGGCTGGCTGGTAAGTGTCTCTCATAAGTCTCCAACAGTGTACAAGGTTTATATAATATCATATCATAGACACTATTACATTCCATTCAATAATACAATCGTAATAATACAATCGTGGTAGACAAGTAACAGGGACAGCAACTATGAGCTCACTGGGAACCCAGATAAGCCGCTAATCCCCCCCCCCCCACCCACCGTAATCTGAACACTACACCTCACCCACCTCTTAACCCCCATATCACTCACCCAACACACTCCCCCCTCTGCCCCCACCACTCCCACTCTCCCAAAACACTCCCCCCCCCCACCACACCCACTCAAACTAGGACTATTTTTGCTCTCTCTCTTGACAAGGGCAAAATGGCAGGTGGACGCAACAGGGACACAGGGAACAGCCAAAGTGACCAAACGAGGGACATGTTAACCCAAGTTCTGGAGGAATTCAGGAAGGAGATGCAGGAAATGAGGATTACAATTAACAACCTGCAAAGTGAGCTGACATCAGCAAGGGAGGAGATCAAATCCCTCACAGAGAAAAATAAAGAGACCAAGCATCAGATTATCATCCAAAGGGATGGTGGGAATGTTACATTGGAAGGAAATGCCTCTGAACCTGAAACATTTGCAGACATACTGAAAAAGAGCTCTGAAGCTATGGACACAGTGAAGGAGGTAGCCATGCAAGCTGCTACCTCACAGGAAGCAGCAAGGTGCACCACTCAGCTGCTAGAGAGAAAAAGATCAGTGGTAGTTGTAGGCATCAAAGAACAGGAAGGATCCAACAGGCAAGAATGGAATAGCAAAGATAGAGAGGCAGTACAGGGGGCTACTGAAGGGGTTACAGATGGAAGGGGCTGAACGAAACATAGAGAAGGTTTTCAAGTTGGGCTGGTACAACAAGGACAGAAACCGACTTGTAAAGGTGGTGTTTACAAACGAAACCACGAAGGAGGATATTCTCGAAAGGAAGAGTCGACTGCAGCATGTGGAGGGATACAAGAAAGTATTCCTGCAGAGGGACAGGACGAAGGAGGAGAGAGCCAGGGCAGCAGAGGCAAGGAGGAAGCGCAGGGAGAGAGGAGCAAACCAGGAAATCACAGCCCCCAACACAACAGTCCTAGAGACAAGAGGCGAACCCAAAACCAGCATCCCAGCAACACCAGAGGGGAGAGCAACACCACCACCCCCCTCTGCATAGAAACCCTACCTGCCCCCACCCAACCCTCCCTCCCCCCCACCCCATTCTTACCCTGTCATCCCTTCCCCATTCCCATCATGTCCCCCCTCCCACCTTTCCCCCCCTGTCCCCCCTATCCCTTCATCCCATACCCTCCCTATCCCTCCTCCCCCCTCACCCCGTATCCTCCATGTCCCCCCTATCTCCTTAACCCACACCCTACCTGTCCCCCCTTCCCTGAAACCCCCACCTCTCACCCCAAACTCCTCTGAGACCCTGCAAACCACCTCACAGATCATCGCACCCACTGAAAAGCTTCCCACACCAGCAGAATGCTCGCCAAGAAAGGGACAAGAAAATGAACTGAAGAAAGTGAGCTTCAAGGCAATGTACACTAACATAGATGGAAAAAAAAATAAAACAAGTGAACTCGGAGAATGGGCACTAGAAGAAAACCCAGACATAATAGCACTCACAGAAACAAAGCTAACAAACACCATAACAAACACAGTGTTTCCACAGGGTTACTATGTAGTGAGGAAAGAGAGAGAAGGGAGAGGAGGAGGTGGTGTAGCTTTGCTACTAAGAGAAGGTTGGAGTTTCGAAGAGATGGAAATTCAGAACTGTGAAGGTTTCAGTGACTACATATCAGGCACCATATCAACTGGAGGACAGAAAATTATAGTAGTAGTCATATATAACCCCCACCGAATGTCAGAAGACCCAGACAGGAATATGATAGAAACAACTTGGCCACCATCAATATAATAGAGAGAGCAGCTTCTGTGGCTAGCAGGAACGGATCCAGGCTACTAATCTTGGGAGACTTCAACCATGGAAAGATAGATTGGGGGAAGAGAGATCCACATGGAGGCCCAGACACATGGAGAGCTAAACTGCTGGATGTGGCAACAAGAAACTTTCTAAGTCAACACGTCAAGGGACCGACAAGAACGAGAGGAGGGGATGAACCAGCCTTGCTTGATCTGATATTTACCCTAAATGAGTCGGATATAAGGGAAGTTAAGTTGGAAGCCCCTTGGGAATGAGTGATCATAGTGTATTGAGCTTTGAGTACCTGGTTGAGCTAAGAATTATCACCCCCAAAAAAGAACTGGGAAACAAAGGGCTGGTGTACCGAAAGAGAAACTATGAGGAGATGAATAAATTCCTTTGGGATATACATTGGGACACAGAACTCGGAACCAAGTCCGTACAAGACACGATGGACTATGTCACCCAAAAATGTCAGGAGGCTGTAAGCAGGTTTGTCCCAGCCCAACAGGAAAAAACAGAGAAGCAAAGAAAGAATCTGTGGTTTAATAGGAATGTATGAAAGCAAAGGAGCTGAACAAAAGGGCATGGAGGAACTTCCGTAATAACAGAACACCAGAAAGTAGAGAGAGATACCAGAGAACCAGGAACGAGTATGTTAGTGTGAGAAGAGCAGCTGAGAAAAGGTATGAAAATGATATAGCTAATAAAGCCAAGACCGAACCAAAGCTACTACACAGTCACATCAGGAGGAAGACAACAGTGAAGGAACAGGTGATGAAACTTAGGGTGGGCGAGGACAGGTACACAGAGAATGACAAAGAGGTGTGTGAAGAACTCAACAAAAGGTTCCAGGAGGTCTTTACAATAGAACAGGGAGAAGTCACGGCGCTAGGAGAGGTGGCAGCAATCCAGGTGACCTTGGAAAGGTTCGAAATTACAAGAGATGTGGTCAAGAAGCACCTATTGGAGCTGGAAGGGAGAAAAGCTGTTGGGTCGGATGGAATCTCACCGTGGGTATTGAAAGAGTGTGCAGGAGCACTTTGCTTGCCACTCTCCATAGTGTATAGTAGGTCTCTGGAAACGGGAGACCTACCAGAAGTATGGAAGACTGCTAATGTAGTACTAATATTTAAAAAGGGTGACAGACAAGAGGCACTGAACTACAGGCCAGTGTCCTTAACTTGTATACCATGCAAGGTGATGGAGAAGATTGTGAGAAAAAACCTAGTAACACATCTGGAGAGCCCATCAACATGGGTTAAGGGAGGGTAAATCTTGCCTTACAGGCTTGATAGAATTCTACGATCAGGTGACAAAGATTAAGCAAGAAAGAGAAGGATGGGCGGACTGCATTTTTTTGGACTGTCGGAAAGCCTTTGACACAGTACCCCATAAAAGGTTGATGCATAAGCTGGAGAAACAGGCAGGAGTAACTGGTAGGGCGCTCCAGTGGATAAGGGAGTACCTAAGCAATAGGAAGCAGAGAGTTATAGTGAGGGGTGAGATCTCAGAATGGCGTGAAGTCAGCAGTGGAGTCCCACAGGGCTCTGTACTTGGACCTATCCTGTTTCTGATATACGTAAATGATCTCCCAGAGGGTATAGACTCATTCCTCTAAATGTTTGCTGACGACGCCAAAATTATGAAAAGGATTAAGACAGAGGAGGACAGCTTGAGGCTTCAAGAAGACCTGGACAAGCTGCAGGAATGGTCAAACAAATGGCTGTTAGAGTTTAACCCAAGCAAATGTAATGTAATGAAGATAGGGGTAGGAAGCAGGAGACCAGATACAAGGTATCACTTGGGAGATGAAATACTTCAAGAGTCAGAGAGAGAGAAAGACCTGGGGGTTGATATCACGCCAGACCTGTCCCCCTGAAGCTCATATCAAGAGGATAACATCAGCAGCATATGCCAGGTTGGCTAACATAAGAACGGCCTTTAGAAACTTGTGTAACGAATCTTTCAGAACATTATATACCACATATGTCTGACCAATCCTGGAGTATGCGGCTCCAGCATGGAGTCCATATCTAGTCAAGCATAAGACTAAACTGGAAAAGGTTCAAAGGTTTGCCACCAGACTAGTACCCGAGCTGAGAGGTATGAGCTACGAGGAGAGACTACGGGAATTGAACCTCACTTCGTTGGAAGACAGAAGAGTTAGGGGGGACATGATCACCACATTCAAGATTCTCAAGGGAATCGACAGGGTTGATAAAGACAGGCTATTTAACACAAGGGGCACACGCACTAGGGGACACAGGTGGAAACTGAGTGCCCAAATGAACCACAGAGATATTAGAAAGAACTTTTTTAGTGTCAGAGTGGTTGACAAATGTAATGCATTAGGAAGCAATGTGGTGGAGGCTGACTCCATACACAGTTTCAAGTGTAGATATGATAGAGCCCAGTAGGCTCAGGAACCTGTTCACCTGTTGATTGACGGTTGAGAGGCGGGACCAAAGAGCCAGAGCTCAACCCCCGCAAGCACAACTAAGTGAGTACAACTAGGTGAGTACACACACACATACACACCAATACCTTATTCCCCCCTTTTCCTCACTTCCTGTGTAACATACCAGATTCCCCCCTCCGCTCCTTTCACCCAAAACCCTCCCACACAGTGGGACCCCTCCATCTCCCTCACTCCCTCCCGCCACCTGACCACCTGACTTGAAGTGACCATCTCTGCCCCCTAACCCCCCCCCCCACGGTTTCCCACGCATTCCCCCCCCCCTACAAACCCTCACACACAGTGTTCATTTACGTGAATACACACACGCAAGCACGCACAGGGACACGCATGCACACGCACGCACACACACACACCAGCGGGGAGGCCAACCCCGCCACCCTCCTTTGCATAGAAAACCCCTCTACCACAAACCCTCCCTGCCCCCACTCAAATGTTCAGCCAAATCTCCCTCCCCCCACACCCAATCCCCACCCTTCTACCCCTCCCCTCCTCCCACCAAGTCCCCCTCCCCCCCTTCTTTCCTGTCCTCCCTCCCCTTTCACCCCATACCCTCCCTGTCCCTCCCCCTTCACTGGATCCCCCGCCCCTCATCCCAGTATCCTTTGAGACCCTGTTATCCACCTCACAGATCGTCAGACCCATGGAACAGCTTCCCCCACCAGCAGAACACTCACCAAGGAGGCGATTTGAGAAGGGACAGAAGAAAGTGAGCCTCAAAGCAATGTACACTAACATAGATAGAATTACAAATAAAGCAAATGAGCTTGGAGAATGGGTACTAGAGGAAAACCCAGACATAATAGCCCTCACAGAAACTAAGCTCATGAAAACGATAACAAATGCAGTGTTCCCACAGGACTATTATGTTATGAGGAAAGAGAGGGAAGGAAGAGGTGGTGGTGGTGGTGTAGCTCTGCTGGTAAGAAAAGGCTAGGATTTTGAGGAGATTGTTATTAAGGCCTGTGAAGGTTTCAGTATCTACATAGCAAGTACTATAACAACTGGAGGGAAAAAAATTATAGTCGTAGTCATATACAATCCACCACAAAATGACAGAAGACCCAGACAGGAATATGATAGAAACAACATGGCCACCATTAACATAATTGAATGAGCAGCTTCTGTTGCTAGCAGGGATGGATCTGGACTACTAATTATGGGAGACTTCAACCATGGGAAGATAGATTAGGAGAACAGAGACCTGCATGGAGGACCAGAAACATGGAGAGCTAAGTTTTGGACGTGGTAACAAGAAACTTTCTAAACCAGCACATCAAAGAACCAACAAGAATGAGAGGAGAAGATGAACCAGCAATGCTTGATTTGATATTTACCCTAAATGAGTGGGATATAAGGGAAGTTAAGATGGAAGCGCCCTTGGGAATGAGTGATCACAGTGTATTGAACTTTGAGTACCTGTTAGAGCTAGGAATTATCTCCCAAAAAAAGAACTAGGAATCAAAAGGCTGGTATACCGAAAGAGGAATTATGAACAAATGAGAGGTTTCCTAAGGGAAATACCTTGGGACACAGACCTCAGAGATAAGTCTGTACATGGTATGATGGACTATGTTACCCAAAAGTGTCAGGAGGCAGGAAACAGGTTCATCCCGGCCCAAAGGGAAAAATTTGAGAAGCAACAGAAGAATCCATGGTATAATAGGGCATGTATGGAAGCGAAGAAACTGAACAGAAGAGCATGGAGGAACTTCCGGAATAACAGAACACCAGAAAGCAGAGAGAGATACCAGAGAACCAGGAATAAGTACGTCTGGGTGAGAAGAGAAGCAGAGAAAAGTTTTGAAAATGATATAGCAAACAAAGCCAAGACCGAACCAAAGCTACTCCACAGTCACATCAGAAGGAAAACAACTGTGAAAGAACAGGTATTGAAACTTAGGGTGGGCGAGGACAGGTATACAGAGAATGACAAAGAGGTGTGTGTGAAGAAATCAACAAGAGGTTCCAGGAGGTCTTCACAATAGAACAAGGTGAGGTCACTGTGCTAGGAGAAAGGCAGATAAACCAGGCAGCCTTGGAAGAGTTCGAAATTACGAGAGAGGAGGTCAAGAGACATCTGCTGGATCTGGATGTTAGAAAGGCTGTTGGTCTAGACGGGATCTCACCATGGGTACTGAAAGAGTGTGCAGAGGCACTTTGCTTGCCACTCTCCATAGTGTATAGTAAGTCACTAGAGACGGGAGACCTACCAGAAATATGGAAGACGGCGAATGTGGTCCCAATATACAAAAAGGAAGACAGGCAAGAGGCACTGAACTACAGGCCAGTGTCCTGGACTTGTATACCATGCAAGGTGATGGAGAAGATCTTGAGAAAAAACCTGGTAACACATCTGGAGAGAAGGGACTTCGTGACAAATTGCCAACATGGATTCAGGGAGGGTAAATCTTGCATGACTGGCTTAATAGAATTCTACGACCAGGTGACAAAGATTAAGCAAGAAAGAGAAGGTTAGCCGGACTGCATTTTCTTGGATTGTCGGAAAGCCTTTGACACAGTACCGCATAAGAGGCTGGTACATAAGCTGGAGAGACAGGCAGGTGTAGCTGGTACGGTGCTCCAGTGGGTAAGGGAGTATCTGAGCAATAGGAAGCAGAGAGTTACGGTGAGGGGGGGGGGAGACCTCATATTAGCGTGAAGTCACCAGTGGAGTCCCACATGGCTCTGTACTCGGTCCTATCTTGTTTCTGATATATGTAAATGATCTCCCGGAGGGTATAGATTAATTTCTCTCCATGTTTGCGGACGATGCCAAAATTATGAGAAGGATTAAGATAGAGGAGGACAGCTTGAGGCTTCAAGAAGACCTAGACAAGCTGAAGGAATGGTCAAACAAATCGTTGTTAGAGTTTAACCCAAGCAAATGTAATGTAATGATGATAGGTGTAGGGAGCAGGAGGCCAGATACAAGGTACCATCTGGGAGATGAAATACTTCAAGAGCCAGAGAAATAAAAAGACTTGGGGTATGGGATATGATATGGGATATCTTGACGCCAGACGCTTGGGATATGACGCCAGACCTGTCTCCTGCAGCCCATATCAAGCGGATAACATCAGCGACATATGCCAGGCTGGCCAACATAAGAACGGCATTCAGAAACTTGTGTAAGGAATCATTCAGAACTTTGTATACCACACATATTAGGCCAATCCTGGAGTATGCAGCCCCCAGCATGGAGTCCATATCTAGTCAAGGATAAGACTAAACTGGAAAAGGTTCAAAGGTTTGCCACCAGACTAGTACTCGAGCTGAGAGGTATGAGCTACGAGGAGAGACTACGGGAATTAAACCTCATTTCGCTGGAAGACAGAAGAGTTAGGGGGGACATGATCACCACATTCAAGATTCTCAAGGGAATTGATAGGGTAGATAAAGACACTATTTAACAAAAGGGGCACATGCACTAGGGGACACAGGTGGAAACTGAGTGCCCAAATGAGCCACAGAGATATTAGAAAGAACTTTTTTAGTGTTAGTGTGGTTGACAAATGGAATGCATTAGGGAGTGATGTGGTGGAGGCTGACTCCGTACACAGTTTCAAGTGTAGATGTGATAGAGCCCAATAGCCTCAGGAACCTGTACACCTGTTGATTGACGGTTGAGAGGCGGGACCAAAGAGCTAAAGCTCAACCCCCGCAAGCACAACTAGGTGAGTACACACACACCAATAAATATACATACCCATAACCACACATTTTCTCCCTCTCTCCTTCTCTCTACCCTTCTCCCCCTCCCCTTCTCACTCCGTCTCCCCCTCTCTCTCTCTCTCTCTCTCCCTTTCCATCTCTCTCCCTCTCCTCCCTCTCTTTCCCTCTCTTCCCTTTCTCCCTCTCCTCCCTCTTCTCCCTTTCTCCCTCGCCTCCCTCTCCTCCCTCTCCCCCCTCTCTCCTTTCTTCTCATCTCAGTGAGACGGTCGGATCGTCCCTACCCATCCATCTCATACACACACAAATACGCGGACACACAAACACACGCACACACACATACAAACACACACACACACACACACACACACACATTGGATTAGAGAACTGGAATTGGAAACAAACTTGGCAGGGAGCAGACGTAACACAGAGGGAGAAGGAGGAGGACAAGATGTCTCGCTTGAGAATGCACTCTCTCAAATGTTCAGAGAAATCAGGGGTTGAACTACAGGTAATGGGGGAAAAGGTAGCCAACTTGCAGGATGAACTGATTGTGGCAAGGGTGGAGATTAAAGCCTGAAAGAGAATTCCCAATATCAGGCACGATCCAGCCTTCAGGACGATGGCAAAGTATCTATAGAAGGGACTTCTACAAAACAAACCCTCATTTGCAGACATTCTTAGAAGGACCCCGGAAGTTCTCTCTCTGCAGTACAGGAAATTGCCATGAAAGTTGCTACTTCTCAGGAAGCAGCAATATGCACTAGCCGACTGATAGAGAGAGGAAAGAAGCAGTAGTCATAGTAGGTATTAAGGAGCTATTAGGGGTCACTCTAAGGGTGAAGAGTGGTATGGACAAACCCACACTCAAAGAGATCCTTGAAGGGGTACAGATGGAGGGGGGAAGAACTGAATGTAGAAAAGGTTAGCGGGCTTGGCCAGTACAACAAGGACAACGATCGATTGATAAAAGTGGTTTTCAAAAGTGGGGACATAAAAGAGGATATTTTAGCAAAGAGGAGCAGCTTACTCAATGTACTGAAGATCAAAAAGATATTCCTGTAGAGGGATATGACCAGGGAGGAGAGACAGAGGGTAGCAGCAGCAAGGAAGGAGCGCAAGGAAAAGGAAAGGAATCAGGGAACCATAACCCAAAACCCTACGATCCCAGAAGGGAGTGGGGAACCCTCCACAGGCAATTCAACAACCCCAGTGGGAGGAGAATCACATCCACCTCCCACCCAATAGAAGCCCTACTTGCCCCAGCCCCCATCTCTCTTCCACCACCCTAAGCCCTCCCTGTTCCCCCACCCCCTATCCCCTCCCTCCTTCTCACCACCCTAAGCCCTCCCTTCTCACCTCCAGCCCTCTTTTCTCCCCTTCTACTCCCAAGCCATCCTTTCTCCCCCACCCCCAAGCCCTCCTTTCTTCTCCCCTCCTAAGCTCTCTCTCCCCCCCTTCCCCCCAAACCCCCCTCTTTTCCCCATCCCCCCAAGCCCTCCCTTCTCCCCCACCCCCTCCAAGCCCCTTACTTTGCCCCTACCCTCTCCAAACCAGATCCTCCCAGCCCCCCACAACCCAGGTCCCCCTCACTCTCAGCTCCCCTCACAACCCAGGGTCCCCCCTTCCCCCTCCCCAACCCAGACCCTCCATGTTTACCTACTCCAGTGGAATCAACGGAAACTGTGGATGGACAGAAAAGAGTGAGCTTCAAGGTGATGTACACGAACATAGATGGGATTACAAGCAAGGTAAGCGAACTTAAGGAAAGAGAACAAGAGGTAAACCCAGATGTATTTGGAATCATGGATTCAAAACTCTCAGGAATCATAACAAATACGGTGTTCCCCCAGGATTACACTGTAATAAGGAAAGAGAAGGAGGGTAGGGAAGGAGGTGGTGTGGCCCTACTCATGAGAAAGGAATGGAGTTTCAAGAAAATGGTTATCCCAGGCTGTGAAAGGTTTAGAGACTACATAACAGGCACCATGACAATGGGAGGACCTAGAGTAGTAGTAGCAGTGATATATAACCCTCCACCAAATGACAGAAGACCAGGCAAGAGTATGACAGAAACAACATGGCAGTTAATAACATAATTGAGAGGGCAGCCGCTGCTGCCTGTAGAAATCTATCCCAACTGCCCATCATGGGGGACTTCAATCACGGAAGGATAAACTGGGCCAACAAGGAACCGCATGGAGGAGAGGATACTTAAAGAGCCAAACTAGTGGAGGTGGCGACAAGAAACTTTCTAAGCCATCATGTCAGGGAACCCACTAGGATGTGGGGAAACGATGAACCAGCGAGACTCGACCTAGTCTTCACTTTGAATGACTCTAACATAAGGGAAATTAACTTCGAGGCCCCAGTAGGAATGAGCGATAACTGACGTTTGAGTGTCTGGTCGTAGAAGGGCTAAAGTACTCGAGAAAGGAAACTGAAAGTAAAAGGCTAGCATTCCGTAAGGGAAATTAAGAGGAGATAAGAAAATTCCTAATGGATATTACACGGGAATCATGGGACGGCTCAAGACATGATGGAATACATCATGCACATGTGCAAGGAGGCAGCAGAAAAGTTTATCCCGCCCCTAAAGGTAAAAAATAAAATGCAGATGAGAAACCCATGGTTTAATCAGAGATGTAAGCTAGCTAAGCAACAACGTAAAAGAGCATGGAGAAACTATAGACATAACAGGACACTTGAGAACAGAGAAATTTACCAGAGAGCCAGGAATGAATACGTCAGTGTGAGAAAAGAGGCAGAAGGGCAATATAAAACGATATAGCAAGCAAAGCTAAGACCCAACCCAAATTGCTGCACTGCAACATCAGGAGAAAAACCACAGTGAAGGAACAGGTAATGAAACTGAGGATAGGGGCAAACAGATTCACTACAAACGACAAAGAAGTGTGTGAGAAGCTCAATATGAAATTCCAGGAAGTCTTCACATTAGAGCAAGGAGAAGTTCCAGAGATGAGAGAAGGAATAATTAACCAGGCACCTCAAGAGGAATTTCAGATTACCAGTGGAGATGAAAGGAAGCTTATGCTAGAGTTGGATGTGACAAAGGCTGTAGGCCCAGATGGAATATCACCATGGATACTAAAGGAAGGAGCAGAAGTACTGTGCCTGCCACTCTCCATGGTGTATAACAAATCACTGGTAACAGGTGAACTGCCAGAAATTTGGAAGGAGGCAAACATAGTCCTGATATACAAGAAAAGGGATAGACAGGAGGCACTGAACTACAGGCCAGTGTCCCTAAGCTAATGGAGAAAGTTGTACGAAAAAAGCTAGTCGAACATCTGGAGTGAAGGAACTTTGTGTCACAACATCAACATGGTTTCAGGGATGACAAGTCATGCCTCACAGGATTAATTGAATTCTACGATCAGGCAAGAAGAATCATACAAGAAGAGAGGGGTGGGCAGACTGCATATTTTTGGATTGCCAGAAAACTTTGACACAGTGCCACACCAGAGACTAGTGCGAAAGCTGGAGATGCAGGCAGGAGTGAAAGGGAAGGTACTCCATTGGATAAGGGAGTATCTAAGAAACAAAAGGCAGCGAGTCACTGTGTGGGGTGAGGTCTCAGATTTGCGAGACGTCACCAGTGGGATTCCGCAAGGTTCAGTCCTTGGACCCATACTGTTTCTGATATATGTAAATGATCTTCCAGATGGTACAGAAACTTTCCTCTCATTGTTTACTGATGATGCAAAAATTATGAGGAAGATTTAGACGGAGAAAGACAGTATGAGACTACAAAATGACCTAGGCAGACTGCATGAATGGTCCAACAAATTGCAACTAAAGTTCAACCCGAGTAAATGTAAGGTAATGAAACTAGGCAGTGGAAACAGGAGGCCAGACACAGGATACAGAATGGGAGATGAAGTCCTTCATGAAACGAACAGAGAAGGATCTAGGAGTTGATATCACACCAACACTGTCTCCTGAAGCCACATCAAAAAAATAACATCTGTGGCGTATGCAAGGCTGGGTAACATCAGAACTGCCTTTAGGAACCTGTGTAAGAAATCATTCAGAACCTTGTATACCACATAAGTACCACCAATCCTGGAGTATGCGGCCCCAGCATGGAGCCCGTACCTTGTCAAGCACAAGGCGAAGCTTGAAAAAGTTCAGAGATATGCCACTAGGCTTGTTCCAGAACTAAGAGGCATGAGTTACGAAGAAATGCTTCGAGAAATGCACCTCACGACACTAGAAGACAGAAGAGTAAGGGGAGACATGATCACTACCTACAAAATTCTCCTATGAATTGACAGGGTAGATAAAGATAAACTGTTTAACACGGGTGGTACACGAACAAGGGGACACAGATGGAAAATGAGTACACAAATGTGCCACAGTGGCGTTAGAAAGAACTTTTTCAGTTTTAGAGTAGTTAACAGAGTTAACAGTAGTTAACAGAATGCATTAGGCAGTGATGTGGTGGAGGCTGACTCCATACACAGTTTCAAATGTAGATATGATTGAGCCCAGTAGGCTCAGGAATCTGTACACCAGTTGATTGACAGTCGAGAGGCGGGACCAAAGAGCCAGAGCTCAAACCCCGCAAGCACAATTAGGTGAGTAAAATTTGGTGAGTAAAATTAGGTGAGTACCTGTCAAAGTAGCAACATAAGAAATTTTATATTTATTTTCTTATTTATTATTCCATAAATAATTATTATTAATTTACGACAGTTATTGTGGTTTTCCATAGGTAAATTACTGTACTCTGACAAGATGCTGCTACAATAGATCTTTAAATCCTGGGCAACTCATAATGACCAGCGACATTAAAATATAACTATGGAATAGTAATTGGTAACTGTCGGTGAACGAAAAATTAAATTCAAAAATTCTTATATGTTTTCCTAGATATAAAGATAGACAGGAAAGAAAGTTACTCATTATCGACTAATTAATAAAAAAAACATAAGTAATTTTAATTGTAGAACATATATCAAAGCATAGTTAGTGTGATATAGATTAATTATAGCTCGGTATTTATATGGTATAATGAGAGTAACTTCCTTGAAACCGTATATTGAGAACATCCGTAATTCTAAAAAAAAAAATAATGTCCCTTTTTCGGAATACGGAAAATCGGCCGAATCCAGACGTTATTTTTAAGAGGACAGGTTGCTATCCAAGTGGGGCTATGCTTGTGGTCGGGATAGAGGGTGTGCAATTGTTTCCCATTGTATGGCTGCTTCGGTGAACTTTTGATGAGTTCCCACTGTGTTTCTCATACGCTCTGATAGAATCTGTCTTACTAATTCGTTGGCTGCTGTACATGAGGATAAGAATGCTGGAAGTGCTACCTCAGTTGCCTTTCGTATGCCTATTCCCTATGGTCCTATTGACTGTTATCTGAATCTAAGTTGA